>NC_039280.1:18106458-18316458 GCF_003368295.1 Carassius auratus | reverse complement strand
GAGTACAAATCATTCATATGAAAACGACGTTTTGCCGATAGGGGCGCAGTTGTAGGATACGCTCTTATGGGTCGTATTTCAGGGATTTGGACAAATGACCTATACGAGCGTATTGGTTGGAGGACAGGTTACTTTGTTCTAATTATAAGGTCAGCTGATGGTCCCAAGGATAAGTTCAACACCATCCTGACCCCTGTACATTAAATTATACCTTTCCCAAACTCCTGAATTCAGTGTGGAAAAATATTCTTCAGCATAAACAACCTTGTCACACAAAACTTATGTCTTAACTTCTAGTATTTCATATGTCCACCCTGGTTGATTCTTTATAATTGAATTTCTCTTGTCCCTGTGAAGAACAGGTGTCCTCTCAGTGCCATTTCCCGTCTCTTTGTGACTGTTCGTGTGGTGAGCTTCCGGTCGGTGGAAACTGCTGTTACTCACACTGCAAGACTACTTTGAAGGACACTCTGCTCATTATCAATTTTTGCCCACTCAGAAACTTAAACTATTTATTTTTTTTTTCTACAAAATGACATTGTGGAAAATTATAACAGGTAGATCCTTGCATTGATAATTGTATTGAATGTGTTCTTGCGGTGTAAAATATATTTTTAGTATATAGTGTATTGCATTTAATATAATATTAATGGCCAGCCTAGCACAGCCATGAAGAGAATAAACCATTTGGAGAATGGATGGACAGATAATATTAATTAAAACAAGACCACTTAAATGTACTTACACTTTAATTACACATACACTTTAACAGCACTTAACGTAACAATGACAAATAATGTTTAATAATCTTTTGTCATGTTTTAAGGATGTGCTCTTATTCTGATGTGTTGACTGAAGTACATGAAAAAAAGTTGTTGATTATAATTTTAACTGTAGTGTGTTACTCATAAAGTTAATACATTTTTTTAAATTTTTAGTTTATTATTACAAATGTGTTATTACAAATATATTTAAATACATGATATACAAGTTTCAATGCAAATGACATTAAAAGTATATATATATATATTTATTTTTTCAATATACAATTCAAACGTCCTAGTCTTACTTAAGTGGTTAAAAAGTGTTTTAAAGTTCAGTTGATTGCATTTAATACAAATTTAAATCACAATATGTTTCCATTTTAATGCAATTAACATGCATTTAGATGTCCAGAAACATTATGTAATATATATGTATATATATATATATATATATATATATATATATATATATATATATATATATATATATATATATATATATATATATTTCAAATATATTATTTCTGTAATTTCACAAGGGCATTCCTCATAGTGCTCTGGTATAGCATTGTATTTTGAGACTGGTACTTCTGTGATGAAGCATAGCTGACCTTGTAGACACCCGCTGGATGGATCTGTGGCTGATTTAATGTGCATCAATCTTAACGCTGTGGAGTGGTGATGGTAGTGATGTATGAATGGAAGTCTGGGACCACCCACACATAATAGGACTAACAGCTGGACTCCCAAATGCCTCTCAAACACCTCCACCCCCAGCCGTAAACCAATTTCTATCTGGCACATATTTACAACAAACATTTTCTTAATTAGTATTTTTTGTCTTGCTTTACAGTACAGATATCTAAACATCCTTACAACATACATTTATTTGACGCTAAACTGGTATTGAGACTTTTTAGAGAGTTTATCTTTAAATTAAGTTATTTTTTCTATCACATTAGACAATTTCATATATTTATATTTAGGTTTATGCTTAAAAATTGCATTGTTATTATCATTACATTTAATGAATAATTGTTAATGTAGTGTTAATGCATAAAAATATTTTATTTTTTACTTTTGTATTTCTGTGTTGATTCTGATTACAGTGTAACATTAAACTATTGTAATTCAAATATAGGTTTTTTTATTTAAAACAATAAATAAATGCAACAAATACTACTTTTGTTATGTAACTTTCATAATATACCATTAAATGAATTTCTTTTGCATTTTAACAGTAATAATTAACTTTTTGTGCCGTTTTAGTTGTCATAAAAATGATATCACATTGCAGTTGTTCATAAAATTGTTTTCAAGTAAAAGAGAATTTGGAAAAAATATTAGTAATGCATTAACTAACCTTAACTAACATTGGGTATTATATTTGTATTAATCTTTATTAAAATTATTAAAAAATACAACTATTCATTCAGTTAGTTCATTTTATTTCAAGTTTATGAAATAATATAAAAATACGCAACTATTAATAACATATTAGTACATGCTGATATTAATGTTAGCTAATAATGATAATAATAATAATAATTATTATTATTATTGTAGGAAGTATTGTTTAAGGATTTTTCAACATTTTCACTGGAAAAGACAATTTATTTATTTATTCATTTATTGCAGCACAGATGGGATGTTTACTCATAAGGCACACATCTGCTTAGTAATTATACATAACAGATACACCACAAAAAAAAAAAAAAAAAGATACAAATTTTAAATCAAAGTAGACGTAACTTAATCATCACATTCGAGTCATAATGAGTTTCTTAGACGTTTCACCTGCTCCTTTCAAACCCTGATCAGACGGGATATTTAGCTAAGCAGACTACAGCGCTCCGATGGAATAATAGACAGGGGATTGCCAGCTTAGATGACACTTTTTAAAACATGATCATGTCTCAAGGCGCAGCTCTCTCCTTTTTCCAGCCCAAGTCCCAAAGGTCTGTATTGAGCAACACATAAAAACAGGTAATTGCACAGATCTGGCTGGCATTACGCGACTAGGATTTCATTTTTCATCCTTTAGGAACGTTGAGATATTAGTTTTAATATCTTTCACGGCTTTATTCGGCAAAGGTCAGCTGTCAGCCTCCGTCATGCCCTGCTTATGTGTGTTGATCCACTGTACTGCATTGGCTACTTCTCTAATCCTCAGCACTTGTGCCTCAGGTATGGAGGGTGGTAATGTGTCACCTATGGAAGTAGGTTATAAGCTCAGGGATAAGTCTAATAGCTTCATTTCTCTCTCTCTTTGCTTTAGAGACTGTATTGTTACCGACCTGGCTTCGCTCCAGGACTTCAATTCAAAGAAGTCTGTCTATTGAATTTCATCCAAAAGAAATATTATAACCTCAAAAGATAATGTTACCCCTAGGCCCTCCCTTGAGTCTATGATAGTCTCTCTGTCCCTTATTTTGTCTGAGAGAGTCAACAATAGCTATTTGACCGAGACCTGTGGAGACACCTTCTTCAGACAGTTGTTTACATAATCCAGTCCCAGGGTACAGCCTCTCCAGGCCACCTGTGGCTCTCAGGTGATCAGCAGGTGCCAGGACAGAGTGTGTGTCGCAGGGAGAATGCAGAGGAAATTCAATCCGCGGAGAATATATTAGTAGTAATCAGCTTCTGTGTGCTCTCCTGCTGATTTGGGATGAGGACTGACATGATTCTCATAACTCTCAATTAAAATAGGGAGCTACCATGATTGGAAATGGTTTTCTTTTGATGATTACACTATCATGTTAATATATTTATTGTGGAATATGGTAATTAAACTGTACTATGGTACCTTACAAAATAAGGTAACACCTTATTGTAAACTCTACGGTACACCTGTTACATGTACTTACTATTGTAATAAAAATGTATTGTGCATAATTACATACAAGTAACCCTTAACCAAACCCTAATCCTAACCAAAAGTGTTTCACAGCAGTGAAAACACACACACACACACACACACACACACACCATGAACACACACCCAGAGCAGTGGGCAGCCAATTATGCTGCGGCGCCCTGGGAGCAGTTGGGGGTTTGGTGCCTTGCTCAAGACCTGAGACTCGAACCCACAACCTTAGGGTTAGGTATGTGTATAATTACATACACTGTAACAATAAACACAATAAAATAAAGTGTAAAGTCTTGGTTACATGTGTAACCCTCATTCCCTGAAGGGAACGTCAAATTGGGAATCTTGCCAGAGAGACCAACCCACTTCAAGTGTAACAAGCCAATGGACATTGGCATGCGAAATTCAGATCTGGCTGTCATACCCCGCAGGACAGGTATTAGAGGCAGCAGGTGCACCGCATTTATTCATGTTTTCACTGAGGAGCCAAGCCAGTGACCCGGCAGCTCCATGGTGGTACCGCAACTGTTGCGACGGGACGTGACGTCTCCATTCCCTCCTTCAGGGAACGAGGGTTACACAAGTAACCAAGATGTTCCCTTTCAGTCTGTCACTCTCGAGATCACATTGCTGACTGACGAATTGGGAATCACTACCAACCCACCACAGGTGCTGCCTCCTGTAGTGCCCTGTGTAGGCCTTCTGAACAACTACTGCTGCTCCTCGAGCAACGAAAAAAGGGGGTCTATGAAAACACTGGGAAAGCATGCCCTTCTTACTTGGAAGAGGCACACTGTAGAGTCACCTCCTCCCAGAGGGGGCTGAGTGACATTTACTCATGTGGAGTAACCTAAAAGGGTCCTACTGCACATATAAGTTTCTGAGATGGCTCGGGCTGCATCATCTAGAGATGGCAGAGCGTAGCCTGCCAGGAGAAACATGGCCCTAGTTACTATTCCATGGATATACGCATATGGGATCCCAACACCATCAATCATATAGCCACTAACCTCACACCAGATTTCTGGAATAAACTGGATGAAAGGCCTGGTGTCGGACGCTCAGCCACATCCACAAGTCAAGTCACCTTTATTTATATAGTGCTTTTGACAATACAGATTGTGTCAAAGCACTTTATAGTATTAAATAGGAAAATAGTATGTAAATAATGCAAAAGGACAGTAAACTGAATAATGAATGCTATAGTAAATGAATAGTAAACACTTGATTTTCAGTTAAAGGCATTTCTTCATCGAATTCAGTGCTGGATGACTCAACAGGGTTTGCCTGTTTAGGGAACTTTCTGGAGAACTATCTGTTATGGATGCTGCAAGCTGACTCTGAACCAGGTATCTCAGGGCAACTACCCACTTGAGGTGAAAACACAGGAGGAAACCGGTTTCACTAGTGAACGTCTACTAGTGAGGCACCATGAGCCAGCGCCCAGGACGATGCAACACCCCTAGTGGAGTGAGCACACAGCCTGAGTGGGCAGGGCACACCTTGTGCCTCATATGCCAAGGTGATGGCATTCGCTATCCAGTGGGCCATCCTCTGCTTGGACAACTTTCCCCTTCTGCTGTCCTCCATAACAGACAAAAGCTGTTCTGAGGTCCTAAAGCTCTGAATTCTATCCACGTACTGTCGCAATGCACGTACAGGATAGAGCAAAGCTAGGGCTGGGTCTGCCTCCTCCAGGGGCAGTGCTTGCAAGCTCACCACGTGGTCTCTGAAAGGAGTGGTAGGAGCCTTGGGCACATACCCGGGCTGGGGTCTCAGTGTTGCACTTGAGTCGCTGGCCCAACTCATGGCACAATTCATCGTCCAAAAATGCCTGCAGGTCCCCCACCAAAATAGTCAGGAGTAGAGTTTTTGTGTTAAATCCTTCTTATTTATTATTTCCGATATATATGTGAACAACCGTTTGCTTTGTTTACATGAATCGGAAATATGTGCATGCGTCGTGATTCTCTCCAAAATGGAGGCAAACCACAGCAGACTGGATGAGGAGGAGAATAATTGTTGAACAAAGTTTTTCTTTGCACACAAAAAGTATTCTTGTAGCTTTGTAAAATTATGGTTGAACTACTGATGTCCTTACTACGTTTTTGGATCTTGTTTGTGGTAGTACCCTTGCTGTCTATGGGAGGGTCAAAGAACTCTCGGAATGCATCAAAAATTTCTTAATTTGTGTTCTGAAGATAAACAACGTGTTTGGAACTACTTAAATATCTTGGAACTACTTCGAATCATTCGATTTAACCATTTTTTCTTGAACCAGTTCACCAAATTGAACTGAATTGTTTGAAACTGTTCGCGTCTCCAATAAACATTAATCCACAAAATTACTTTTTTACTGTGGCTGACACTCCCTCTGAGTTCAAACAAACCAATATCCAGGAGTAATTCATTTACTCAAACAGTACACTGACAGTAAACTGCTGTGAAGAGAGAACTGAAGATGAACACCGAGCCGAGCAGATAATGCACGAAAGATTGACTCATTCTCAAATCAAGATCCAGTTGCATCGGTTTTCGGATCACCAGTAGTGATGGGAAGTTTGGTTCTTTTCCGCGAACCGGTTCTTTTGGACAGTTTGATTCAATAAACTGGTTGACAAAAACAGTTCACCGGTTCTTTTGCGCTCGACGTAATGACGACATTGCCGATGATTGCCCTTGATTCAAGCCTTCGGTTTAACTGTGCTCAAAACATTAGCACAGAATCAGTTCAGAATCAATCACCAAAAGAACCAGTTCGGTTCAGACGCGTTGTGTGTGAGTCTGCTTCATGCTGAATTACACATGCGCAAGTATCATCAGCTCCTCGGTTCTTGAATCGGATGCGTCCGACAGAAACTGTTCTCGGTTCAGTGTACTGGTGATCCGTAAACCAATGCAACCAGTTCTTGACTCGAGAACGATTCAATCTTTTGTTCATTATCTGGCTTGGTTCGGTGTTCATCTTCAGTTCTCTCTTCACTGCAGTTCTGTCTGTGTACTATTTGAGTAAATGAATAACTCTGGGATATTGGTTTATTTTAACTCAGAGGGAGTGTCAGCTTAAGTAGTTTGTGGATTAATGCTTATTGGAGATGACGTTTCAAACAATTCAGTTCGATTTGTTGAACTGGTTCAAGAAGAACCGGTTTAATTGAATGACACGCGCTCACAACAGACCAGGAAGAGAAGACAATGATGAATAAAGTAATAGTTTTTGTTATTTTTGTACCAAAATGTATTTTCGATGCTTCAACAAATTCTAACTGACCCTCTGATGTCACATGGACTACTTTGATGATGTTTTTCTTACCCTTCTGGACATGGACAGAATACTGTACATACACTTTCAATGGAGGGACAGAAAGATCTCGGACTAAATCTAAAATATCTTAAACTGTGTTCTGAAGATGAACGGAGGTCTTACCAAAATATGTGTACCAAAATATTTATCAGCAAGAACCATGGTGCCATAAAGGGTGCTGTATTAATCACAATGCTATAAGCAAACAATGTCTCTTTTCATTAGCATGCCGTATTTCTGTGGTGTTGCTCAGCAGATGGAGGTGTTACCCCATCACTGGTACCTCACAGAAGCCCGGGTGCTCTCAGGTTTCACTCCCCACAGTGGCAGCCTGCTCTCATGTCTGAGTGTGCCAATGTAAATTGGTGTAAACATTAGCTCTTAGGCTAACACCACAAGAGTGTTTTCAGCTCTTAACATTTCCAGTAAGCATCTACTGCTACAACTGCTATTAATAATGCATGCAAGAAGAAGCAAGTCCTTCAATTTGTCAGCTCGTGTCAACCAACAGATGGATCATAGTTAACATGTCTAAAAGCAAACCCTCATATTAAATTAAATACACTGACAAAGGTTAATAGGAGAAGGAAAGGGCATTTATTAATATGTTGTCACCTGCAATAAGTTTTGATAGCTATGGTAAAAAAATATATGCAGCATTTTAAGGTGTCAGAGCCAGATGTAAACAATGATTATGTCAAAAGGTCAATGATTATGTAATGAGCTCAGTTAAAAAATCCATCCAGCATGGCAGATGAAGTGAGATAAATTGTGCACTTAAAATAATATCAGGAATTGACATTAAAAAGCTATTCATTTTTCTTTATTAGCTTATATAATTACAAATATTTTAACCAATTTATTATGTATTTTTGTGCCTATTAGCCCATGTGAAAAAGTGCACTTAACTGTATTAAATGTGCATTTGTAGTGTGCTTCAAATCTGAAAAAGCATAAAAAACAACTGTACTGGCAAATTAAATAAAATATTACTCAAATAAATTTTCACTGTAAAAGACATACACCTTAATGAGGTTTCTTAACACACTTAAAAAACATTTCCCATCATTTTACACAATAAATAAGCATACTTAGAATATTTTAGTTGTGACTTTAACCATATTTCAAAGACAACAGAAGTAATTCTAATATGACTTACAATAGAAGTACAATATAAGTAATTCTAAAATGACTGTACTTAAGACCTAAACAAAGCACTCTTAGGTTGCATTTAATTTAAACATTAAACTTAAACTATAATACAGTTTTATGTCAGTGCAAATGTATCTTTATCTGTGTGCTTCACACAGTTGCTGCTAATGTACAGTTCACTTGACCTTAGAAGGCAGCCACCTTAAGGCAGTAAACAGGAAGGAAGCTGTAGGATTTAAAACAGAGAGAGAACATGTTTTGTTCCCTTATGTCATGTCCTTAATTAAAAAAAAATATTGTCAAAGTAGCTTTACAGAGATAAAAAAATGAAATAGCAGAATCACTTATGGAAACTCAATGGCGGTAATACAGTACCACGTTGTTAGACATTACCATGATATGGTAAGTCAGAATTTTTACCTTGGAGTGCTATATAAATAATTACTATGTAGAGTAGCCTATTATGGTAAATTTAAAAGTACCACGGTATTGCCATCTGATATTATCATTGTACCATTTTCAAATTACTCGCCGTCTTTCGTTCTCTCTCTCAGCGAATGGCCAGCATGCAAGCACAGTGAATGAAACAGCAGACAGTAGAAGCAGGTGCCATAACAAATCTAAGCTGGGAGTCGGCGCGGTGGAACGTGTGTGCGTGTCTGTGTGCCATTACAAACAACAAAGAGGAGTCAAAACATTCAAGCACTGCTGTTCAGCCCATGTTTTGGCCAGTGCACAGGATCCTGTGGTGGAAATGTCAGAGGTTGAGTCAGCGCAGGGACGCGCCGCTGGTCTGTTAAGAGAGAGAGGAAATGTACTGATTGAAGGAGACGAGGAAAGTGTATGTGTGGATTTGCCCAGTTCCAAGTTAAGGTTTTTCTCCAAAACAATTCTGACATGCTTGCTTTGTTGGTGGTTACTCGGTCTCACATTATCAGATCTTTGACTAGCGGCATGAAGTCTGGTCCACATTGCAGCTTGGACCAGAAGCACCAGTAACCGCCTGCTAACGGCTTCTGACTAAAACTGAAAGAGACCATTTACAGTTTATTTTGTTTCTAAGTGCTGTTTAATGGTTTATCTAAAAATTAATAGACCTGCGTGAAAAATAGCAATACCTATAATCTTATGACAGTGTCTGAGTTTAGACAGAAAATAATTTCTGCTTATGGAAAATCTATAGTATATGAACTGTCTCAAACAAAACTAAAAATAACATTTAAAAAAAGATCCTTATAAACTTGTAAAATCTTATAAACTTTTACTTTGTTTCCAGACACTCTGGTTTGTTGCAGTGAGTTGCAGTTACTTTCAGTTTCAAAAATATTTGGCAGCTCTGTGTTCAAGTAACCAACCACTAAACCACACCACCCACATTGATTGGTCTCCAAAATACTTTTGCAACTTTTGTCATATTTCTGCATTTTTTCTAACAAATGAAACAAACTTGAATTTAAATGATCAAAACTTATTTGAAAAAACCTGTTTGTACAATTTTTTGTGTGTTTTATACAAAGGTTACATAAAAACATTACCATGCTTTCATCATTTATTTATTTTTACTACATTTTAAACACTTTTAATATATAAATATATTGTTTTTTATATTTATTGACATATCACTTAAGACCTACTGATATAAAATTATAATTAATTATATATTAATTATAATTAATAACTTAATTTAGAGTATTTCTTTACTGCACAATGCACATTTCTTAATATTATGTCTAAAATGTGTTTTAAAGTTACTATTGATGAAGAATGCAAGATATTTAAAGTGTACCTGAAGTAGTTGAAGAAATAGTACCACTGTAGCACAATCAAATATATTTCAGTATATCTTTAGTTGGACCTCAGAGCACGATTAAATTTTTTCCATAAGCAGACTATAATATATAAATGTTTATTTAACACAAAATAAATGTTTTTCAAATACATTTTAGTATTTATTTTAGGAGTGTAGCTTTCACTTCTCTGCTCCTCTTGCCTGGCGGGGCTCCTTTAAAGGTGCTGCTCATGCTAATAGTGCCTGTAATCAATCTCTGCTCTTTCTCTGCACCTCACAGGAGGCCATCATCTGCCTCTTTGATGTTAACTAATGACCCTACCAGCAGGCCAGCTCAAATGCATCTCAACAGAGAGAAAGACATGAGCAAAGAGAGGAAAACGAGAGAGGCATACATGGGAAAAATCACTCTCTTAATCAGTATTTCACTCTAGAAACTCTAGAAACAAGATGCTTGAATTGTTTTCATAGAATGTGTCTTTAAAATGACTTTTTTTAACAAAAAAATTGGCTTACATATATTTAAAAAAAAATCTGTCAACAATAGATGTTGTTCTCTTTAATGAACAATAAATAAAACCAAAAAAAAGCAGTGTTGTTGTTGTTTTTTTACTGCCATATTAATGTTGTAATTTCTCACATTCAAATTTCTACGGCTTCTCCTAGGGTTCCGCACAATGGTGGGTTTCCTGTTCCTTGGATCATATTATTTAGAGCCCCACTTTTCAGCTAAAAAGGTTGTGTTATTTCCTCAATGTTACTTTGTTTAAAAATATCACTGTTATTCCATTGGCTGGGAAATTTGGATTTGGAATCCCAATCCAAACATGAACAAGCTAAAGCTTGAGCTCCGTTGAGTGATTCTCTCAGATTCTGTATTAAACTGGAACCTCAATCACTCGTCACTCGTAATGTGTACGTTAAATCATATTGTTTATATCAGCCCAGCAGAAGGGTGGCCTTTGTTCCACCCTATGTAATGTTTACATGAAAGCCTACCGATTCATGAAACATAGCAAATTAAAATAAGATATTATACTGCAGAACCAATGATGCAATGTTTATGACACACATATATGGCCCTGGATATAATGAACACACGGGCGCAGATAGTGTATCCATCTTTCAGTAGGCTGGAAGGGTGTTTAATATTCATCTGAGCCTGTCATTGTTTTGGGAGAGCTGCATATGGTGTAATTATTTGGGTAATTTATACCTTCATAAAGCAGTGCCTTCTGGTCCTATGTGAGTAAACTTTAATGTGAAACAGACAGTGGGAGCGCTTCAGCGGTGCTGTGAGAGAGCGTGACTGCTCTAACTGCTCCCCTGAGTGCACTGGAATCCACCTCGCACAGCCACTGTCCACTCACACACACTGACACACACACACACACACACACACACTGTGTGAGAAATTGTGGCAGAGATGCAGGACTGTATATCTGCACTGTGCACCACACTTTACATGGATGAATGTGTGCGATTAGGTTTAGAAACACTGTAAAAATCAAACACGTTTCAGTTGTTACGCTAAAGGTGAAGTGTGTAACTTCTGGGGCACCAAGCTGAATTGTAAAATTACGTAATGGACCTCATTTATGAAACACGAGCAGAACAAATTTCTGTGTAAATTTATAATATTCACATAAAAAAAACAAAACAAAACAAAACAAAAAACAAGCCAGGTTCTGTGTACATTTCTGCAAAACCTCACCTACGTTGCTCTTGGTTCATTTTGTTGCACTTTTCAAGTGATATGTATACAAAAAAAAAAATAAGTCAAAGATTACCTGACAAACATTATTCATAGCGAACATTAGGTATAGTCTTCTGAAAGTTAATTAGATCACCTTAAGCAATAATAACTGCAGGTAAGGCTAAACTAGATTACACTAACTATTAATTAACATTGTAATTGAACTGAATTGAAACAACATTGAACTTAATAGAGGTGAATAATGGCAAAATTTCCTTCTATACAGATAAAATTGAAGATAGAAATACATTGAAAATAGAAATGAAATTACTGCATATGTAGTGACATGCAGGTGGACATTTTTCAGTAAAATCCCAAATCGTGCTAGACATATCTACTGTATGCTGCGATTAGCTTTAATTTTGTCTGTTTATGTTGTATTGCATTTCAATGAACACAGTGGGTCCGGATACTCGGTGTTAGATCTGTAGGTCTCTGTTCTATGGACATCATTTTTCATGTTATACTTACTCCATGTAACAGTGTCATGATAAATGACATGTAATGATTAGGAATCAAGCACACAGTGTGTCCCTACACAGGTGGAGTCTGTGTGCATGTGTGCACTGTAAGATCATGAATGCCTTGACATTTCCTCCACCGTCACGCCTCCAGAGCACAGCCACGGTTCACACAGAAGCCACTTCTGCTGGAAAACACACAAACCTATACAACCCAACACACATGGGCTCCATCATTTACTGGCTCCCAGCACCAGGTCAGGAAAGAAATGCTCTTTCATTGCAAATTCTCCTTCTGTAATAAATCTAAAGGAAACAGTGGCCTTTGTTGTGGTCTAGCTGACACATAGAAAAAGCCAGACACCACAAATGAGATTACATTTGAGGGCAAAAGAGAGAAGTATGAATGTAAATCAGAATAGATGAATGGAGCATCTTCATGTCCTCACATAACACTTCCTGTTCTCTGCCTCGCAGGAGTTTGAGTAGCTACTGTACTGTACATTCAGGGAGATATGTTTCACCAAACAGTGGCTACATATGTTCAGAACTGCATAGTGCTATTCAAATTATGTTTATTGTAAATAGTATGGATACTAATCACAGTATGCAAATTTGATTATATATATTTTTTCAACTACTGACACACAATATCTTTACCTGTCACACATTTTATGAAATCTGACATTTAAACACCAGAACCACACACCAAATCTGAAAAACCATACACTAATTTATAGTATTTGACACTTTTTGCAAAGCACAACACACAATTCTCTATGTGACACAAAAAAATCGAACAGGAATTGAAATTATGAAGCTTGTTACAAAATTATGGCGAGATGTGTTTCTGATAATTTGAATGCAGTACTTCATTTTGTAAGAGATGGCATTTTGCATTTTGTTTGTGCATTTCTTAGATTTGTGTGTAAATTTTATTTTTTATTTTTTAAAAAGAGGCAATGTTTTTAAAATGTGTGTAAGCAGTTGAAAAAAAGATAAAAACTGTAATGTATGTAATATCCATATGGCCTTCCATTGTATTATTGTCAAAATGTTCAGCATATAACAAAGCACACTACATGCAATGATATATCCCACAATGCAATGAGCTTGACTTGTTCGACCTTCCATTTCTTGTGTGTGAACGAACTTAACTATTTGATCGAAAAACTGTAAAATATTTTAAAACATCTTAACTATCATGGTTGTAAACTGCCGTGCTGCTTAATATATATATATATATATATATATATATATATATATATATATATATATATATATATATATATATATATATACACACATTTTCTTTGTGTGTAAAATATTTATTTGAAAAATGTATTTTATATTTCATAAAAATATTATGTAACACTTTATTTAAAGTGTCCTTTTTACACATTACATGTACTTGCTATTATAATAACAATAAATTATGCATAATTACATGCAAGTAACCCTAAACCAAACCCTAACCCTAACCATATATTAGTGAGTACATAAATGTATAATGACACTGTAACAATGTTGTAACAAACTTAAAATAAAGTGAAACCAAATATTTTTAACCATATATATATATATATATATATATATATATATATATATATATATATATATATATATATATATATATATATATATATATATATATATCTTTTTTCAGGATTCTATGATAAATAGATATTTTAAAATTACAGCATTTATTTAGAAAATATTTTTTTTGTAACAATGTGAAAAAACCTTCACTTTCACTTTTGATCAATTTAAATCATCCTCGCTGAATAATAATAATAATAATAATACAAATTACTGACCCCAAACTGCATTTTTGTGATATTAAATGTAAATGTTGCATAATTACAACATTCCAAATATTCCAGCTTATATAATTTCATGTTTATTTGTATAGTGCATTTTATGATAGAAATCATTGCAAAGCAACTTTGCAGAAAATTAAGTTTCTACCATATTTAGTAATAGCTTATCAGTGGTGACTGTCAGTTTATGTGCATATGACAGAACATTTTTCAGAAAAATGTATACAAGTCGTAGTCAACCGGATGATGAACACTATTAACAGCAATTATTATATGATGCAGTCACACTTGTAGCAATAATTGTTAGTTCTGTTTGTTGTTTCAGGGTTAGCATCATCTGGGGTCCTCTGAGGCTCAGCATCATCTCTTCTCAGGTGTTCTGGATCCAGACTGGAGCTTGTGTAAATCCTTGTTAACACGGTATGTAAATGTGTTTTTAATTTAGATTCAGACAGAGAGAGTGTGTCTGAACCCCGAACATTATCAGGAAGGTTATTCCAGAGTTTTGGAGTCAAATGTGAAAAATCTCTATCTCCTTTAGTGGACTTTGCTATCCTAGGAACTACCAAAAGTCCAGCGTTTTGTGACCTTAGGGTGCGTGATGGGTTTTGACGTGGTAGAAGGCTAGTTATGTACGCAGGAGCTAAACCATTTAGGGCCTTATAGGTAAGTAATGATAATTTGTAACTGATACTGAACTCAATAGGTAGCCAGTGCAGAGCCTGTGGAATTGGGGTAATAGAACACGAAGAAGCAAACAAACTATATACTTCTAAATTGTCTATTCAGCATGATACTATAGTAACTACAAACCTTGAAAATATTGTGATATGTTAATAATTCAGTACCATGCAAGCTATTTATCAAACCATCATGGCTCTGCCACAATACTGGACTCCCATATAGCAGCAACATACAGAAATTCTGCTGAAACAGATGATGCCATGAAAGTCATTTAAGGTAAAATTCATTTTATTTCGTGTGTGCTGCAGAACAAACGCCTTCTTATGTGGAGAACCAGAGGTCTGCTGACCTTCCCTACGCTTTCCGTGGTTTCTCAAGGTGAAGTAGCCACAGAGATAAAGTGCATCACAGATTCACAGTGTTTCTTGATCTTTACTGGGAAGCTCCTAATTATGGGAATGAAAGTCTTATTACAGTAATGACAAGCACTGAAGTGATTGTGGTCAAATAAAATGTTTATTATGGTAATTTTCATTCTTTCTTTTTTCTTTTTTCTTTGGTAAAAAACAATGCTCATTAGGTGAGTGAAAAACTATATCATTTGCATATTTGTTGATGAAGAACACTCAGACATTACTCATTTAGCCATGAGGGGATAGGCAGAATAAAAAGAATCAATTAGACATCTAATATGGACCATTTGTTCTTTATTTTGTTGCATTAGCGCTAAAAAGTGACCTGTGTTTGGCAGGAAGTGAAAGAGAGAGAAAGAGAAATGAAATTGCACAGCAAGTCCATTGTATTCCGACCAACATCATTTGAACTTACATCAGATCATAATTACAACTTCCGAACTCCTAAGTAGGAACTTCCCTGGAGAACTTGAAAGCAGCGTAATTACGACATTGTGGCGGGGTTCATGTGCGCTCATCACATAAATACGATAATTCTGATATGATTTCAGGCTGCATGCATGAAGGGATGGGGACGTGCATTACCAAAGCTTGGCTCTCTCTCGTTTCCTTTAGTCCAGATCAAAACCAGATCAGGCCGGCCTCTCTCCTGTGCTTCACTGTGTCCCACACTCCCCAGAAGGAGCCCTTGAAGTGCGGCATGGGAGTCAGCTAACAGATGGAGAGAATTTGGAGGCTAAGTTCTGGCCAAGCCAGCTGGTGAGAGCTCACATTTCCACTGGCATGAAAATGTTCTGCTTATATCATCTGCAATCTGAGGAATTGCATTCAGGTGTTGCAGACCCATGTTTTTTTCTTCTCACAAGGAATGCTTTGGCAGCAAAACAAATACATCTTTAATTGTCCTACACACACACACACACACACATGCTCGTGTGAACACACACACACACACACACAGTCAAATATAGCACTTTTATAGCAATGTATAGCACTTTTCACAGTACAGCAAGTTTCAAAGCAGCTTTACAGAAAATCATAATGTAAATGTTTATGATATCTTAAACCCTTCATGCCTTATAGTTGAATTTAGAAGATTAGAGCTGGGCCATAATATACTTTACATTTTCCAATGAAACAAGCAATCAAGCTTTTGAGATTTGCTATGTAGTATATACAGTACATCACCCTATACACAAGTTTACTATACGCAGACCGGTGCATATTTTTTTTTCTATTAACATTTACAAAGTGGGAAAATGTATGATGCCTAGTGTTTTAACATCTGTTTAATTTGTTGTATAAGTGCATTGCAGCCTTTACTTTAAAGGACAATAAAATGAGTGGCATATTGCATACAATGAAAAGGTAAATTTTTTGCCTGATTTTAAATTATATTTTGCATCCCCCCCCATTTATCAAAGGCCCCATGTGGATAGCCACTGATGTAAATAACACATTACTCTGTCATACATACTATTACATTCTGTGTGGAGAGTTAGTTTGTATTTTTTTTTATATGAAATGTTTGCATTATTGCAAGTTTATTTACATTTTCAGCCACACATGCAATGTAAGATTCTTGGAAAAATGTCGCAGTTGTCAAATTGTCTGTTTTCATCCAAGCAAACCTGTCAGTCCATCTAGAAATAGGCTATGGGGGGAATTAGGCAATTATGCTGTTAGACTGTATATTTTACCTCAGTGCGACGGTAACACAATGACATTTTAAAACGGAAGCAGAAGCGGTCGCGTCTACCACCGGCTCTTAGTGCTGGATTATGAGCCTTTACCCTCAGAGCTGCTAAGCCTCGGCTTACCTCAACAATCGCACCAAGCAGGCCATTGAATTGGTTGTTGGTGAGGTAATGAGGAGCCTGCAGTTTGGGGACATGGACTCCAGGGCAGCGCAGCTATGACCCATGGGAGCTCATTATTTACCATGCAGCCAGGCCCGGAGTTCAGCCTCACGACTAAAGACAAACTCTCGCTCGTTTACACGTCATCTCTGACCTGTAAATAACCATGAAAGTGAATTAATGTGGTGCCATGGGGAACAAGGCAGGAGCATGTGCTCTGTTTTACATGGGCTCTGGGAATGTACAGTGAGTGTTGTTGGAGAGCGTGTTAGTATGCAGCCGTTCGCTCTCATGGGTCCTGACAGTGCACGGCTTGATTGAGTTATGCTTAAGGGAGGATTGGAGAGACGTCGATAGTATGAACTGTCTGTGACTCGCTTTGACTGTAATGAGTCTTTTTTATGGGTTTATGTCAAGCTCAATACTCAAATTGAGTGAATCATTATCATTTACTCTTTAATAGTGCTCTTAAAAACGGAGCTCATATTTACTTTTTTGGACAGTTATGCACATATATATGTATGTGTGTGTGTGTGTGTGGTTCTACAGTTTTACAGAACATAAATACGTGATTGCAATTAAATAAAAATATCATATACACTTTATATAAAACATTTTTTGTAACTATATGATGCATCTGTGAGCAGAAACTTAGATACTGAGATACTGGCTACAGATCAATGTAATTTCACCATATGCTTTCTCAGTATGACTGACCCCGTCTTGGAATGAAAATCAAATCAAATGTCGCTAAAGAAATAGCATGTTATATTTCTTCAACATAATTTAAGATAATTATATGTTGCAATATGTAAACACTGTACCACAGATGGTTGAAATTGGTGTGATTTATCTTCTTGGAGTAAATTAATAATAATATAAATAATTAATTTGTTTAAATAATTATTGATTATATCAGTCATGGGATAAACAACTATGAATGTAAGAATAAAATAAGAATATAACAATAATATAACTTTTGAAACATGTTTTTCTTCATTATCAAAATGTACACTTGATAGATTATATAGTTTCATGTTGATATTCATTTGAAAGTGATGTGACATATAGCCTAGTATGGTGACCCATCCTCAGAATTCATGCTCTGCATTTAACCCATCCAAAGAGCACACACACACACCATGAACACACACACAGAGCAGTGGGCAGCCATTTATACTGTGGAACCCAGGGAGCAGATGGGTTTTCGATGCCTTGCTCAAGGGCACCTCAGTCACAGCTGTACATTCACTCCCTCCAACTACAATTACTACTGGCTTGAGACTCGAACTTGCAACCTTTGGATTACAAATCCAAATCTCTAACCATTAAGCCACGACTTCCCCAGCTACAACTTCTACTATTAATTGATTGACACTATTAATTGATTCATTAATAGAATTTGTATGGTTGACTGTATAGATAAAACTCCATGTATTCCACACACAAACAAACAAATAAATAATTAAATAAATCATATACTCCTTTTAAATTTTTATAAATGTATAAATCCGGTATATTTTAACATTTAAAATGACATTATATATAATATATAATAATTTCTGAATTATATTTAAGCTCGCAAAACACCATGTGTTTAGTGCACTTTCATGGAATGACTTCAGTACTCATCTGCTTAAAAATCTGTGGTACTTTTGACATACAGACTTGTATGGTTGGCGTCCTTTAAGTCCTTTCTGATTTACTGTAAGCGTGTTCATTCAGTGTCACAAATATGCCAATGCTTTGTGAAATCTAAGAAGTGCTCCCGGACAGCTCTGATTATGCTGGACCTGTAGAGAGAGAGAGAAAAAAAGGATTTTGATCTTTTCCAAAGTGAGGGATTTGATTTCGATCTCTGGACTGATTGTTTGAAGCGGTGGGGGACTTAGATTAAAAAAAAAAAAATAATTACAACAACATCCAAGAAACAGAATTCCACAATAAGATAAACAAAATGATGTGTTGTTGCTCCAGAACTAAGCACTTATATTGTGCCTACCAACCAGTCAAACTCTTTTCTTTCCACAATCCCTCAGTGTTTCCTGAACAGCCTTAATTGAGATCACCTAGAGAGAAAACCACGGGTCCCAGTCACAAGCAATTAAAAATCACATTCATATTGTGCTGGTCAGCAGCACATGGGCATTTTAAAGAGTGTGATTTTCACTGGAGCGGCCCATCTGTTTGTGATTTCTATATTTGGGCCCTTTTTTCATATTTATTTAAATGTGGCCCTTCATGAAAGGCTGGTGAAGGAAACAATGTGGTAAAATGGCTTTTTGATCATACAAATAATCAAGCACTTGGCAGGATTTGCCTTTTTAAATAAATAGCTGATTTGCAAAATATTAGCTTTTTTAAAAGTCTGTTTATTGTCTGAATGCCTTATGCCTGAACGGAGTAAGAAAACACAGAATCAATTATCACTGAATCAAACAGCCGCCTGATTAAATAATGCATCTGACAGAGGCACTGACCACATTTCACAAATAAACCCCACGTTTCTGCGAGGAATGCGTGGGAACGTGGGGCTAAATGCACCGGGCCATGCTGCATTTGGGGCCCAGTGCTGTCGAGTAATTACCTTTGATCCACCAGCCGCTTAATAGCAAACCTTATTTGTATAAATGATCCCATTACTGCATCCAAAGAAAGAGGGACGACTAGAAAGCAAGCAAGCAAGGGGAAGAAAAAAAAAACCTCCATGTAATACAACACTCTCCTGGAGTCATGAAAATAGATTTTATCACAGTCTCCGAGACATTTGGTTTTTATTTTGTCCCATAATGACGAATGCAATCTAAAAGTGGATGCATATGTCATCAGAGAGACATGTCATCAATGAGAAATAAAAAAGAAACTCATAGGATTACATTTGGGCTGGATGTCAAAGGAGAAGGAGTTTCTGGGAGCAATATGTTACGGAGCGTGTCCCACCAACCTGAATTGTGCTGTAAAATAAGACTGATTCCGAGATTTGTGTCCTAATGAACACCGCGTGACAAACTCAAGCAAACACAAACCTGGCCAGTGAGTTTGGCAGCTGTCACTCCCCACGAGATTTGAGTTTTTTTGACCAGTGAGGCATAAACTGGGCAAGCTCGACTGGGCCAGTCTGGTTCTCTTTACAGGAAACTGCTTTTTCACAGAGACCAGGAACATTCCACTGTACCTATGGTAACAGCATCATCCTGCAGCGCATCCAGCTGTCCGGGACATTTCAATAGATGTGTTCAGTGTGTTCAGTTGACTGTCCTTTTAGCACCTGTGATCTCATCTGAAACTCTGTCAATCCAGATGGATGCCAGAATCTCCAACAAACCCATCAATTCCCTTACGAAAGGAAAATATATTTACCAATATATTTCTTAAAATATATTGTGATATATTGTAAGATATTATTTTCCCTTTTTATTTTCTAATATATTATATATTTGAATACATTGAACAATATATTGATGATACATATATTATATAATATATTGCAAAATATACAAATGATTGCCGCTTTCAATATATTGCAATATATTAGAAAAAATAAATATTAAATCCCATATATAAGAATATATGCCTAATATATTATATGATATTTTCCAATATACTGCAATATATTTTTGTTTCATAAGGGTTGGCTTTCTGGAAAGTATGTTCATTTACTGTACATGTACTCAGTATTTAGTAGGGGCTTGGCATGGAGGTGATCAGTCCTCTTTTCCTCTTGACAATACCCCATAGTTTCTTTATGGGGTTCAAGTCTGGTTCTAGTTGGTCAAGCACACCAACACCATGAACATTTAACCAACTTTTGGTGCTTTTGGCAGTGTGGGCAGGTGCCAAATCCTGCTGGAAAATGAAATCAGCATCTTCAAAAAACTGGTCAGCAGAAGAAAGCATGAAGTGCTCCAAAATGTCTAGGTAAACAGGTACAGTGACTTTGGTTTTCAGAAAACACAATGGAGCGCCACCATCAGATGACATTGGACCCCAAATCATCACAGACTGAAGTGGAAACTTATCACTGGACTTCATGCAACTTGGGCTATGAGTGTCTTCCACCATTCATCCTGAAAAGCGGACTTTGGACCAATGGGCAACAGTCCAGTTCTTCTTCTCCTTAGCCCAGGAAAGATGCCTCTGAAATTGTCTGTGGTTCAGGAATGGCTTAACAAGAGGAATACGACAACTCTAGCCAAATTCCTTGAAATCCAGCCTCGTTCCATTCCTTGTGAAGTTCACTCAAATTCTTGAATCGATTTTGCTTGACAACCCTCATAAGGCTGCGATTCTCTCGGTTGGTTGTGCATCTTTTTCTTCCACACTTTTTCTGGACAAATGTCAGATCAGCAGTCTTCCCCATGATTGTGTAGCCTAGTAAACAAAACTGAGAGACCATTTTGAAGGCTCAGGAAACCTTTGCAGGGATATTGAGTTGATTAGCTGATTGGTATGTCACCATATTCTAATTTGTTGAGATGAATGAACGAATGAATTTATGAACGAATGAATGAAAAAAACAAACAAACAAATGAATGAATGAATATATAAATTGTAACACTTTATTTTGTTGGTCCCTTTTGAACTTTGCACCTACATGTCAACTAACTCTTATTAGAGTATAAGTAGATTATTTGCTTAATATCTGCTAACTCTTTATTGTTTTGGTCAATAAAGACTAAAAGTAACTTTGCAAGTAAATGTCAAATTGTTCTAACCGTAAGCCTATCAGTCTACTAATACTGTACTAAAACTCTAATGAGAGTTGGTAGATATGTAAGTGCAATATTACTTGATGTTACTTTGTTAAAGGGACCATCAAAATAAAGTGAAACCAAATAACTAAAGGGGGGGTGAAATGCTCGTTTTCACTCAATATCCTGTTAATCTTGAGTACCTATAGAGTAGTACTGCATCCTTCATAACTCCAAAAAGTCTTTAGTTTTATTATATTCATAAGAGAAAGATAGTCTGTACCGATTTTTCCCGGAAAAACACGAGTGCCTGGAGGCGTGACGTGTGGGCGGAGCTAAAGAATCACGAGCGCGAGTTTGCTTTTGTGTTGAGCACGTCTGGAAGCTGTGACACTGTGAGGACAAAACCAACCAAAACAAACCACGGCTAACAGTCAGATTCAGCGTATATTTATGATCCAGAATCAGATCCAGAGGCTGAAATTGAACAAGAGCAGCATCAGCAATCAGTCTCTATGTGGTATGTACTGAAACTGTATATATTTGCTTAGCGGTTTTGGAAAATGACTAAGTTCCACTTTCTTTGTCGTCAATTTTTTTCTTTTAAGCTGTAGATGTGGAAAGTGCAGTTTGATGACAACATCGCATGTTGTTTACTTGATGTGCTTACGCGCGGATAGCTAAGTTAACAACACAGAGATATTTGAAGCAGTTTTACTCACTGCCTGCGGTTCCAACACACGATCGTGACCCTTTTTCGTTGGGACTGCATTATCCTTAAGAAATAAGCGATGTGCAAATCCGGCGTCAAACTGGACCTTGTTTGTAAAACAAGCATCTTCGAAATGCAGGGAACAAACACTTGCACAACTCCGTTGATGCTCTGTAAAAATAAACTCCATCCACTGGTCCCTTAATGCTGTTTCTCTTTTGGTAATCTGTGCAGGGTTGTCTTGCCCTGGCAACCAAAAACACACTTCTTTTGTGACATTTCGCGACGCTCTCGCTCTGATCAGTGAAGTGTGTTGTGCTCTCAGTGCTGTGCTATACGGGAGCGCGCGCTCTTCTTCTTCTCTAGTAAAGAGCGCGCGCTCTTCCGGCAGACGTGCCCTCATAACCCATATAAGGAAATTCCGCTCCATCTAACGTCACACAGAGCCATACTCGAAAAAAACTTTCCGAAACTTGTGACAAACCGGAAGTAGTATTTTTGGAACAGAAATACTCCTTCAAACGCACAACTTAATTTTTGAAACTTTGTCCATGTTTAGCATGGGAATCCAACTCTTTAACAGTGTAAAAAACTCAGTATGCATGAAATAGCATTTCACCCCCCCTTTAAATAAAAGCCACATGTAACCCACAATTATATCATAGTAGTCTACATATATTGGGGTGATATAGACTGATATTTATGTATATGCTTTTGTTTTAAGTAGTCTGCTATATTGTTATAAATATTTAACTGATTTACATAAGCTATCAGAATTTTATCTTACTTTTTGGCCATATAAATATCACCAACTACACCTATATATATATATATATATATATATATATATATATATATATATATATATATATATATATATATATATATATATATATAAATCATTCTGATTGTTGTTATTATTATTATAACTGACTATCATGTATATATTAAAACTAATAATAATAAAACCACTTTGGTCACACTTTATTCTCAGTATTAACGAACTAAATAAACTAATGCTTATTAATAGTTAGTAAGGTAGTTGTTAAATTTGAGTATGGGATGGGATTCTGGAATCTGAAATATGGTCATCTGTAATAAGGTATTAATATGTGCTTTATATGTTTGAATAAACAACCAATATGCTATTTATATGAATACTAATAAGAAGCTAGTTAATAGTAACAATCAGTCCCTAAACTAATGTATTACCAGTACTTCAATCAAAATGCATTAACTGATGGACAGAAGCATGCAGGAAAGACGTGAGAGCGAAGAGGTGTTGGAATGTGGTTCAGGCTTCCAGTTTGTGCCTGTCTATAAGGGGACGCCAGCCTCCCCTCATTAATTACCCCAAGAGTTATTCACAGCGCTGCGTGCTTGCTGTGCCTTCAGCACCTTGATCGCTGCCTGATCTGCCACTTACCCCAATAACTGGCTTCCATTAACACTTGCTCTTTGACGTCATGTTTGATCACGGTGACCGCGCAATGACGGCTGCGCTTTCTGGAGGGCAAATGTGGCTCAATTTTCGAGGTGCAGCTGTTTCCTAGTATGCAGAGGATGTCTTCTACCCTGTCAGCTTCACCTCCTGTAGTATGCAGCGATATAAATAAAAGTACAGAAGAAATAAACAACAGTGGGGGGTCCTTCTAAGTGGGAACAGAAGGTTTTGTGGGAGACACGGTCAAGACTTTAGAGGCCTTGTTTTAATTTACAAGTGCTCTGTGAAACTAGGACAAATGAAATTCATCCACAAATGTTAGGTGTTTTGGAAGGATTCAGCGGGAGGTTGTTTTTTAATACTGGCCCCAGCAGCTCTTGGTGAATCTGTCAAAAAAAAGAGTCAATCCCATCATGTGTAAGAAATAAATCAAGCCTTATCAGACAGGTGGGAGACATAGTCAGCGGTGCTATACATTAACCTGCAGGTCTTTCATAAAAGGCTGTATTTATTCACATCTGAGATTACTGTTTTATGAGATTAGTGTCTGATTTATGTGAAATAGACAGAAAGCAGTGAATGGGATTAGCATGTCCCCAATGTTTCAAACCCCAACTGAAGATCTTGGTTACGTCTGTAACCCCCGTTCCCTGAAGGAGGAAATGGAAACGTCACGTTGGTGATGAACACTTCTGGGATGTGAATGGCATAAAAGGAACTCAGATGCTTCTGACTCCACAGAAGGAGGTGGCGGGCAAATTGATACATGTGATGGGAGCATAAACCACCTTGCCACATGTTATGTGCAATGGTTGCAGTGTAGGCCGTGTGGACCAGAATTTCCTCGCCTCACTGGCACCCTCTGATGTGGCACATTGCAAGGTGTACTGCTTGCAACTTGAGGCAATTGATATTGGGGTCCCGTCCAAACCCCTGACACTGTGTGCCAATTGTATGTGGCCCCCCAGCCAGTGGCCGAGGCATCCGTGAATACCACAGCATGCCTGGATACCTGTTTCATTGGCACTCCTGCCCAAAGAAATGATGGATCTGACCATGGGCCGAAGGTTCTGTGGCAGGTTGGTGTAATCTGAACCTGGTAAGTACGGTGTCACCAAGCCCACCTCGGGACTTGGCCATGGAGCCAGTGCTGAAGCAGTCTCATATGAAGTAGATCGAGTGTAACTACCACTCACAGCTGCAGCCATATGCCCCAGGAGCCTCTGAAAGAATTTTTGTGGGACCGCCATCCTGCCAGATGAAGTCTTGAGGCAGTTCAGCACCTTCAGGTCGATCGCTGCAGTCTTGGGGAAGGATGCACTCAAAAATGAGTATAAACATCTTGAATGGCAGCTTGTGAAGCACACAGTACAACATTTGAAGATCCAAGATCGGTCGTAACCAATTGCTTTTCTTGGGCACAATGAAGTAAGGGATGTAAAACCCAGACCTCATATTGGCTGGAGGGACTGGCTCTATCGCATCCTTGGCCAGCAAAACTGTGATTTCCGCATGCAAGGCAAGGGCATCGACAGCCTTGACTGAAGTGAAACTGGTGCACCTGCCGCCTCTTATACCTGTGCTGCAGGATGACAGCCAGATGTGAAATCTGCATGCCAATGTCCATTGGCTTGTTAGTTACACTCGAAGTGGATTGGTCACTCTGGTGAGATCCCAATTCGTCAGCATCACTGACGTGACGTTGAGAGTGACCGACTGAAATGGAACTAAAATATTTACTTTTCATTTATTGAAACTTAATTTCTTTTCACCATTTACGTTTGGTTCCTTGCCACTATTGCTTTTTGTCTTGCTAGGTTTGGGCCTGTAAGAGAAAAGTGGTATATAAATTAATATTTTATTGTCCTGAAGGGGTTTGCTTTGTAATAATGATTGGTCGACTGTATCACACTTATTACAAAGCTGCTTCTTAAAAAAATACTATACAAACCAGGAGTCAAATGTATTAAATGAAACAATTCTATTTTATTCAAATACTACTAATAGATCATTGTACTTCATAAAACAATAAAAACAACAACAAAAAGTGAACTCTGTAACCGTTTACATTAAGCAAAACTCAAATTAAATGAGTTAGTCAAATTAAATTTTCCCTGCATGCTTTGCTTTGGACTGTTAAAGGGAGTACTCTGTAAAAATGAAATTACTTTGCGCTTTGATAACGTCAAATTAAAAGTTTTACTTTGAAAGTCATTCTTAAATCATTGTTTTAATAATATTTTAATTAAAACCCTTAAATCTATCTGAAATTAGGGTAAATCCAATCAATCAGATTTTTTGAGTGAAATGTACAACAGATGGTGAGTAAATGAACTGTAGACAGGCTGAAGCTGGAAGTAGATCTGACTCCTCACCCTTCACTTTGATCTTTTGCAATGTAACCCACATTGAAGAATCACTCAGTAGCATAATAATTATTATTATTTATATTAACATTTAACTACATCAGTACAATCAGCAAGTCATCTATGATGTGAAGTAAGATCCAACTGATCTAATATACATACTCAGCATGTAGAAGACCACATGCTGCATGGCGAGCATGCAGAGCCTGCTGGGGGGCTCTGTGGGGGTATTGGGTGTTGTGTTGAATATGCAGCCTCCCTAACGACTTCAGAATCACAACTATTCCATAGCTCTGGTGTCAGATGGCCACGGGGGCTTGTGGGAACTTGTTGATGCATAGAAAGTCCGGGCCAAGCAAGTCTGTCTCTCTCTGGGTACTGCCAACCTCGTCTTTCTCAGGGTAACTGATGAGCAATCCACAATCTCCTTCTGGGACTTCAGTTTTACAGCAGGAGTGAAGATTTAGATAAAGCAGGAAAACCTCTGCGATCATGTTTCCCACTCTGAGCATGATGGAGTGTGTGTGGAGGAGCTCATGGGTGAACTAGGACAATCCATCCTTTTGCAGAATTGGGAAGCGATGAACTCATAATGAGGTGAATTTACATGAAGCTGTCACTGACATCAGAGATCTTAGAGTTTTTTATTTTCTTCAAAATTCATACTTTTCTGAAACTGCAAATAAACAAATAATAATAAAAAAATAATAATAAAAAAAATATATATTTTGAGCCCTTTTTTCTTAGAAGGCAAATCATAGAAATAGTGATTCAAGCAGAAATTTAAATGCGCAGTGTACATTTCAATGTGTAATTTTATTTATTTATTTTTTTTTATCTCACTGATGTCTAAGAGAAAAGATCAAGCTATTAAATTTAGATTTTGCATTCCCTATACAAATTGAGATCAAATAAAAACATTTTTAGGACATTTTGTGAAACTGTTGAAGATTCAATCTTCAAAGGAGAAAAATTTGAGATTTTATACAAAAAAAAACAAACAAAAAAAAAAAAAAAACACAACCAAACAAAAAATCAAATAAAGAAAAGAACAGAAACGAAAAGAAAACAGGAAAAAATAAATAAATAAATAAATAAATAAATAAATAAATAAAGGGAGATATCAGTGGAGCCACGTTTTGTTCAAAAAATCAAGCAAAAGTCTTGGAAAACTTAAAGCCTTTGTATATCATCCATTGTAATTAGTCATAATTTCATGATGATTTCATAATGTGCTAATATAATATAAAAAATGCATAATGTAACAATTAATGGATAAGTGTTATAATGTATAAACTGTGCTTACAATTATTTATGAGATTGTACAATGCATTATAAGGTGTATTACAAGACATAATTAATGAATTAAGACTACTTTTATAATTAATTATACATAAAGGCTTTAAATAAAGTGTTACCAAAGTCTTCTTTTGGTGTCAGAAAAATCTCATTGCTATCTAGGTAAAACAATTAATATATTTAAGAAATCCCCCCCAGAAACTCTACATGAGAGCTTTAAATAAAAAAAAAGTAATCATAAAAAATTATAAAATAATCACAAAAATAAAACAAGGAAATTAAAAACTTGAAAATGATTAGAAAATTTATTTAAATTGAATTTAAGACAATCATTTCAGGTTACATAAAATACAATTCATAAAAATACAGTGCAATCAGTTCGGACATCTCACAGTGCTCATTCAATAAATGCACAGCTAAACAGATGAGTTTTAAGTCTAGATTTAAATGTGACTAGTGTTTTAGCACATCTGATCTCTTCTGGAAGCTGATATTATGCGGGCGGCATAATAACTAAAAGTAGACTCCCCTTGTTTTGTGTGAACCTGTGGTATTTTTCTAACTGACTTGATCCTAGTGATCTGATTGCTCTGTTAGGTTTATATCCAGTGAACATATCTACAATGTATTTAGGTCCTAGGCCGTGATTTATAAATGAGTAAAAGTATATTTAAAGTAAATCCTAAATGTAACTGGAAGCCAGTGTAAGGACCTGAGAACTGGTGTGATGTGCACAGATTTGTTCTTTTTGTCAAAATACTTAAAGCCACATTATGTATGAGCTGCAGCTGTCTAATAGTCTAATAGAGGAGACCATTGCAATAGTTCACCCTGCTGGTGATAAAGGCATTAATAAGTTTCTCCAAGTCTTGACTGGAAACAAAACATCTAATTCTTGCAATGTTTTATAGATGATAGTATGCTGATTTAGTTACTGCTTTGACATGACTACTGAAACTAAGGTCTGTCTCCAGAATTACATCAAGATTCCCGACTTGATTTTTTAATTGTTAGACCCCTAGAGTCAAGTTATGCATTTACCTTGAGAACTTTGTTTCCAAATGCAATGACTTTCATTTTTTTCATCAAACAATGATCTAGCACAAAAGTCTCCATTTATTCTCATTGCTGTCTAGTAGTCAAAACATCTCAAAGAGATTTTAGTTGGGATTTCAGAATGAGACCATGACATCATTTAATAAAGAGAATTTGGTGGTGCTGTGATATCGAAATCTTTTAAGGATATTTTCATTGTAAATGAGGCTTTTCTCTTCAGTTGAGCACTCTCTGTAACTCCACACCTGAGTAGCACCATAATCAAATCCATATGTGTGTGAAAACCCTCCAGGGGAGTATTGGGAGCCACTCTGGATTAAGAAGATGCCAGAGTAATGCATAAATTCGAGGCCTATGAGGAATACATCACCTTCCAGCACTAGGCTGATATTGGAGATTAATCCTAAGGCTGGGGCTAGAGCTGAAAATGAGTAATAGTGGAAGAAACTTTCAAGATCAGGTTCCTAGCCAACCAGTGCTGGGTGGAGGACGGTTACTGACCCAAGAGCTGAAACAGCACTGCAGGAGGAAAAATAGTCTGGAAAAATCAACAGCGTCCAAAAGTATCTGATCCAATTTCATAAGGACTATTATTGTAATCCTTTCAGGAACTCGGGGCTCCAACTGAATTTGTTGAAAAAATAAAGTGATGAAAGCCGACATGAAGCAGGATGATTCTCAGTCTTTCAGTAGCCTTGTATGCCATTATAAAAGCATTATGTTAAGGGTGTGGGCACATTTCTTTGGGCTGAAAGCAGCTTCAGTTGACTGCCGCTCTGATGAGGAGATGAACCGATAATGTTTCACTCATGGTATTTAATGTACAAAACACGAGCTATGTAATGAGTCATGTCCAGAAAAAAATAAAATAAAATAAAATATGCGGCACAAAGGTTTCATTGTATTAAACTTTGCCCATCTGTAAAATATGTAAAAAGTAATATAAGTGGTTTCAGTGTGCAAGAAATATGGATGTGATGACTTTCTGTTTGCCTTTGTGACAGACCCGTATGTATAAATGGAATATTCAGTTCAATAAAGGACATGCTGAATAATCTTGCCATCTGCCATAGCTCTCAAATCTCATTCACACTTTCAATAGGGTACAGCAGATACAGTATATGGATTAATGAAGTACCGTAACACTTATTTTGTCTGGATCTATCATGTTTTTATACATTGAGAATGCTGTTCAAAACTTAAAACTTTTCTAAAAATATATGAATTAAAGTAATTGTTAATTTTGTAATTTTGTAAGTTTTTTGGTATATAAATAAATAAATAAATAAATAAATAAATAAGAGAGAGTCATCTATTTTTGTTGAATTTGCTTCTAAACATATATTTGTAAATTGTCTTTAAAGCCCCTTTCACACTGCGCGTTGGACCCTTCATATTGCCGGAACATTGCCGGGTTGCCTTCTGTGTGAAAGCAAACACGTCCCGGGATTGATTCCGGCACTGAACCCAGGTGGGGACCTAGTAAAGCCCCTTTCACACTGATATTCCGGCAAATACACAGGTAAAGTGTTCCTGCAATTGTTCCCGGGTCGCTAGATTTTGCACTTTCACACTGCCAGTGATAACCCGGGATATGTGCGTGCTTTCACACACAACCCGTAAAGATCCCGTAACGACAGGTGACATCAGGGCGTGACGTGTAATATACGAGTCGAAAACATTAGGCTCGTTAAACTTTCACTGAAGCAAGCAAACTATCTCGGTGTCAGAGTGGAAAGTGAGGAACTAACTGATCTATGGTTCATTACAGTTTGCACATATTTTTCGCAAACATTGATCTTCCTTCAAAACAGCCTGTAAAAGAGTCGCGCGATAACGCACAACGTCACTTCGACACGGCATTAGATCTGGCTTTTGTTCACACAGCGCTCGTCCCGGGTCGAACCCGGCAATGTTACTAGGTCCCCGACCCAGGTTCAATGCGGGAATCAATCCTGGGACGTGGTTGCTTTCACACAGAAGGCGACCCGGCAATGTTCCGGCAATATGACGGGTCCAACGTGCAGTGTGAAAGGGGCTTCAACCCGGAACGAGCGCTGTGTGAACAAAAGCCAGATCTGATGCAGTGTCGAAGTGACGAAGTGCGTTATCGCGCAACTCTTTTACAGGCTGTTTTGAAGGAAGATCAAAGACGAAAAAATATGTGCAAACTGTAATGAAGCAGAGATCAGTTAGTTCCTCTCTTTCCTTGCTGACGTCGAGATCTTTCACTTGCTTCAGTGAAAGTATAATGTGCCTAACGTTTTCGACTCGTACATTACACCTCACGCGCTGATGTCACGTGTCGTTACGGGATCTTTACTGATTGTGTGTGAAAGTACAAACGCATGAAACTGTTTCTAACATTGATAATAAACCAGCTTAATAGAATGATTGCTCAAGGGTCATGTGACACCAAAGACTGGAGTAATGATTTATAATTGAAAGAATATTTAAATAGATTTTTTAAATTATTATATTATTGCAGTAATATTTAACTTTATACAGTATTTTTTTGCAGTATAATAAAACTTTACTTAAATGTGTAAAGTGCTTTTATATATAAAGCATTGTAAAGGTATTCATAATGTATGCTGTAATGCATTATATTTCCCATAAATAATAGTAACCAAAGTTAAAATGCCTTATAATATTTAAAGGTTTGTTAATGCATTTATACTTTCTAAATGTGTAACAATTAATAGATAAGTATTATAAGGTATTATAACTCATTACAAGAACAATGTGTTTTATGGTGCATTACAATGCATAATTAATACATTAAAACTACATTTGTAATGCATTATAAATAAAGGCTTTAGGTAAAGTGCTACCTATATTTCCTTTTGATCAACTGGGACATCCTTATTTTTCCTTGCTACATTTTGTATCATTTATGTTATACTTGATATAACACATCTTCTCTAAATTTATTTATCTTCTTTTTTAATTATATTTCTTCAGACCTAACTCTCTCTCTAGCTCATTTGAACTGATGCTCTTGTTTCTACTCAGGCAGTCTCTCCACGTCCTTCACTTCAAATGGGGTCTGAGAGCACTAAGGCCTCCTACTCTGTAGAGATGCGTGTCTTTAATGAGGGCTCCAGAGCGTCTCAGGCCAAACGTAGCTTGTTGAGTGCAGGGTTTGATCTTTAGTCAGAATGCAGAATGCTGATGTTATATGCTCTGCTGTAGCTCTTCAACTAATGAGTGCCTTAGTATGCCTACCCATGTTACAATGGTACAGCCTTGGAATGAACAAACAAAGTCGAGTCAGCAGGTTAATTAAAACAGATGAGGTGGACGAGACAAAAGTTTTTTTTTTTTTTTTTTACTGACTTATCAGCTGTTGTTTTTAGGTCTACACATCCTTTGCAGGAATGAATTCAAAAGTAAGCTCCACGCTCTCCTCCGGTGTCAGGTGTCAGAGGTGAGTGCTGTCCCGCAGTAAATGAAGCATCCAGAGGAGGTGAAACTACACAGTTCACATCACAATGTCGAGACATTGACCAATCAAAGCTGAATGTTTAACAATGCCATAAAATACAATACAATAGGAACAAAGTGCAGGTCAGCAAGCGATCAATAGTGACTTGTGAAAGACACCTGACTCTCAGTTTTCTGGTTATGCGAAAGTACAATCAGTACTGTTGAAAATGTGCGTTCCAGTCCACATTTTTACTTTCCAATGTGGAAAAGTGCAATAGAATGGCACTTGAAATCAGATTTCTAGCTTGGAAGTTGGAAATAAACAACTCATAGTGATTTTCTCAAGATGCAACTTTATGTAGTAGATGGGGTTGTGGGAAATATTAGTCTGAAACGCATGCACAGACGCATACTTCAAACATCCACTGGAAACAGTACACCATTCAAACAGCCTAACAGTATATATATTACATTATAACATTTTGGTCACACTCTAAGAGCCAATTAACTATTTACTAGTACTTTTGTATCAATAAACTCCTTATTACTGCTTATTAATAATCAGTAAGGTAGGTGTTAAATTTAGATATGGGGTGGGATTAGGGGATCTAAAATTAGGGGAAGTTGTGGCCTAATGGTTAGAGGGTTGGACTCCCAATCGAAGGGTTGTGAGTACTAGTCTCGGGCCGGACGGAATTGTGGATGGGGATAGTGCATGAACAGCTCTCTCTCCACCTTCAATACCATGACTTAGGTGCCCTTGAGCAAGGCATCGAACCCCCAACTGCTCCCCAGGCGCCACAGCATAAATGGCTGCCCACTGCTCTGGGTCTGTGCTCACAGTGTGTGTGTGTGTGTGTGTGTGTGTGTGTGTGTGTGCGTGCGTGCGTGCGTGTGTGCGTGCGTGCGTGCGTGTGTGTGTGTGTGTGTGTTCACTGCTCTGTGTGTGTGCATTTCGGATGGGTTAAATGCAGAGCACAAATTCTGAGTATGGGTCACCATACTTGGCTGAATGTCACTTCACTCACTTCAAATATGGTCACGTTGAAGAAGGCATTTATCATAGGCGGAGTTTCCCTTTAGTGTGTGGGGGGGCACCTACCAGCAGATGCGGTGTAGCAGTCGATTCTGTTCCCCTCGGAATGTCTGTTTCCCTTTACGCAAACATACTACAATTCTTGCGTAGTTGCCGAGTTACTATAAGTACGATCAGAACTAGCATGCGCAAGAAGAGTGACTGGATGTACGGCAAGTCAAATAGTTCAAAATACCGTCCTAAATCTTAAACTTGAAAATAAATTTAAGACGAGAGGTTTTTCAACTTGAAATGTAAAAACATAAGATAAAAATAACGGAACAACTGCAAGATGAATAATAAAAAAAAATAACATAAACGGGAGTGTGAGAATCATTTTACTATGCTGCAGTGTAGCAAGAAATTTGTCCCTTTATGTAATTATCTATGAAGATTCGGGAGGAGCGCGTCAGATACTTAGCCTAATCATCACAGGTGGACCACAATCAAGTAATCAATCCCACAGTATAAATATCGCTGACTTACCTCTATCCATTGACGGTTTATCAGCATTTTGGTCCGCATGCACCATGTCCCAAAATCGAGATTCCTCGTCAGAAGACTCATCCAGCTCTTCCCCAGGCCCATCACTGCAGCCAGCCGGCTCCAAAGCCACCCCTTCCCGGCGTGGCAACCAAATCGAGCCCCAGGCTCCAACCCGCGGGCGCGGTACGGCGCGAGCAGCTACTCGCCTCCCAAGACGCCTAGGCCTACCTTCGCCGCCTCCGGCGAGAACCGCGGCCGACTCCCCTGCGTCCTCCTACCGCTCGGCCAGGCATACGATTCCGCCAATCGACAAATGGACGGTGTCGAGTCTGAGGCAGGCCCTGTCCAAAAACGACATCACACCATCAAGCAAGTTAAACAAATCCGAACTGTATGACTTGTATACAAAAAATCTAAATAATAACATTTCTCCCCAGTCTACCCCCGTACCAAAGAAACGGCAAAAGAAAGGAGTACCTCAGAATTCGCCTCAAAGCACTCCACCATCCTCCGCCGCTAGGCCTAGCTCGCAGCGGCCATCAAGCCGTAGCAAGAGGCCTTCAGCAAGCCTAGGCCGCGCCCCGGTTCCAACCGCAAGGGCGCTCGCTACGTCGCCCGGAGCTCAGCCTCCGTCCGCGGCTCCAATTCCAACAGCTCAGGGCGCCGAAGCCCAAGGAGGCTCCTGGCCGCCTCCTCCACCCATCGCAGCCCCTCCATACGGAACTTTCTATACCAACACCGCAGCCCAGGCAAGCGCTTGGCCGAACAGTTCGCCACATACAGCGCCGCCTCCCGCTTCCTCCAGCTTCGCGCCCGCGGTCCAAGCTAGCGCCTGGTCGAACTGGCTGTCACACAATGCCCCGCCTCCCGCTCTACCGAGCTCCGAGCCCGCCGCTCATGCTAACGCTTGGCCGAACTGGCCGCCTTACACAGCCTCGACTTTAGCCCACCCCAGCTTCGGGCCCGCGGCCCAAGCAACTGCCTGGCCATACTGGCCGCCCAACCCAGCCCCGCAACCCGCGGCCTCAAACTCCGGGCCCGCGGCTCAAGCAAGCGCTTGGCCGCAATCGCTGCCAAACACAGCTCCGCCCCCAGTTGTCGCCACCACCCTCCTCCAAGCGAAATCCCCCCATTCACTCTTCACTGCTACACCAATGCCCATCCCATCAAACGCTGTCGCCCTCGAACCTCCCCAAGTGACCCACAGCATTCGGGCACAGATATTAGCAGGTGCGGATGTAGATCTCTCGTCTCTCCTTTCTCTCCTGCCCACATCCGATTCAAACCGCCAAATAGACTGCGGGGACTTCTCAGTCACGCTAAAAAATTCAAATCCCCTTTCATCTCGACTTCTCTCCTTCTCCGAATTCACCATCGCATTCAACCGCTACACCGAGATTATCTGCTCAGCCTTCCCCCACAGGCGACGCGAACTAAACGATTATCTGTCTATAATAGCCGAACTCGCGCTGTCCTACGGAGGGGGGCACTTCTACACCTACCACAAGCTTTTTTCCGCTAAATGTGCCATCCGAATAGCTCAGTGGAACCAGTGCCCTTACTGGGGAGCGATCGACTCCGACTTGCACAGTCGCGTATTCCTAGGCTGTAGGAGCATTTCGTGCGCAATCTGCAGGTCTGTGGCTCACTCCACCACAACCTGCCCACAAATAAACCCGGACGCAACTCAACACTCTCTTACTCCCCCGGCAAAATCCACCAGCTATGTCCCAAAATCAGTTACCGCAGCAAACTCACGCCTAGCCCAACCAGGAGAAGAAAGCACCCAGCTATGTATCGCCTTCAACAACGGGAAATGCATCAGACAGCATTGCCGCTATCTACACTCCTGCAAGTTCTGTGGCGGTGCTCATGCACGCATAGTTTGCCCCGTGCATAAAGCCGTAAATAAAAAATCTAAAAATTACCTATCGACTCCTGTGAATATTTTTCGCATGACCATTGAACTAGCACACCATCCCGACAAAGAATTTACTAATTATCTCCTGTCTGGTCTCAAACACGGTTTTAACCCGGGCGTCGTTTGCGAGCTTACCCAAAACACCGTCTGCCGTAATCTCCAATCCGCCCTCGCAGAGCCCGATATAGTAGCTAACCTCATCAAAAAAGAAGTCGATTCAGGCTTCATGATCGGGCCCTTCAATACCCCCCCCCTTCAAAACGTTCAGAGTCAGCCCAATCGGAGTGGCTACGAGAAAATTTTCTGGTAAGAAACGCCTAATAGTAGACCTGTCATCTCCGCATAATTCTACAGTCCCGAGCATCAATAGCTTGATACCCCTCGACGAATTTTCACTCAAATACCAAGACATAGATCAGGCAGTCGAACTGATTAAAATCGCGGGCCGAGGAGCCTGGTTAGCAAAAATAGACATCACTTCTGCTTTCAAAGTGATGCCCATCCATCCGGATTTTTGGCACCTGTTCGGGATACGATGGCTCGAGAAATACTATTTCGCCGTCCGGTTAACCTTCGGATGCAAAAGCAGCCCCAAAATTTTTGATATGCTATCAGAAGCCGTTTGCTGGATCCTTTCCAACAATTACGCAATCCCACATATTATCCATCTCTTAGATGACTTCCTGGTCATTTCATCGCCTAAGGCTATCCCAGCCGCCCATATCCTCACCGTCCAAAAAGTCTTTTCCGAGCTCGGGATTCCCATCGCTCAGGAAAAAACCATGGGTCCTGCCACAACCATAGAGTTCCTCGGCATCTACCTCGACTCAGCTAAATTTCAGCTCTCCCTGCCAAAGGAAAAGATTGATAGAATAATTCTCGTCTCATCCACCCTCCTCGACAGCCCTTGTTGTTCTAAACGCGAACTTCTTTCCCTGCTCGGGCATTTAAATTTCGCCATGCGCATAATTCCACAAGGACGCCCATTCATCGCGCACCTTCTAACACTCGCATCATCAGTTCACGCGCTCGAGGACCTCATTCCCCTAACCCAAGCATGCCGCGACGAACTTAAATTATGGATCCTGTTCCTTAGACAATGGAACGGGCTTTCTTTTTTTTACAACAATTTAATCTCGTCTCCCATCGACTTGCAGCTGTTTACAGACGCGGCTCCCTCAATTGGTTTCGGAGGTTTCTACCAAGGCCGTTGGTTCGCGTCCACATGGCCCCCCCAGATGCAGGACTCGACCCAGTCCTCAGCTCTTTTCGAGCTCTATCCCCTCGTAGTAGCAGCCTTCCTATGGGGCAATGAATGGACAACTAAAAGCATTTTAGTGCACTGCGACAACGAAGCCGTAGTTCAGTGCATAAACAAAGGCCGTTCTCACTCCCCCGCCCTCATGCCTCTCCTTAGACGCCTTATATGGATCGCAGCATGCGACCAATTCATAATTAGCGCAAAGCACGTCCCAGGTACAGAAAATCAAATCGCTGACTCCCTGTCTCGTTTTCTGTTTCAGAAATTCAGGACGCTGGCTCCAGAGGCGGACCAATTCCCCACTCCGGTTCCTCACTATTCAGAATTAATATTTCCGTAACTCACCCCCTAAAACCACTCCTCGAAGCATCACTGGACTATATTCTCCAAGCAGTCTCTCCCAGAACCCTCCAGTCATACGTGACTGCATGGAGGTGCTTTAAGTCATTTCACCTCACCTATAACATCCCTTTCCCAGATTTTTCTCTACTCTCCATCACCTCTTTCATTTCGTTCCTCAACGGCTCCAAGGGTCTCCAAGTCGGATCTATTAAAAGCTACCTGAGCGGAGTCCAGTTTTTTCACAAACTAATGACCGGCGCTCCTTCACCCGAAATAAATAATTCACAAACCTCCCTCCTAATCAAAGGGATCCAGCGATCCCAGCCCACCCATCCAGACACCAGAAAACCCATAACGCTAGATATCCTCACAAAATGTATCCACACCCTCCGCACAAATTACCAACCCCTCAGCATTGCCCGCACGCTCGACGCCATGTTCATCCTTGCTTTTTTCGGTTTTCTCAGGTGCTCGGAGCTTACGATCTCTTCCAAATTCAATCCTAAAATCAACCCCACCGTGTCAGACCTAACCATACTAGATGACGAAACAATCGCTTATTTAATCAAACAAAGCAAAACAGACCAAACCAACAAAGGCCATTTCATATACATCTTCAATCTCCCCTCCCCAATCCAGCCTTACCAATCTGTCCTCGCTTTTTTACACCTTAGAAATTCCCAGGCAAAATCCCCACACGAACCCCTATTCACCGACGAGTCCAAAAAACCAGTCACTCGTTTCTGGTTCCAAAAACACCTCAAATGCGTCCTGCAATTATCAGGCATCCCAGCGAACAATTTCTCCACCCATTCATTCCGCATCGGGGCAGCAACTTCAGCTGCACAAAAAGGCCTCTCCAACCAACAAATCCAAACTCTAGGAAGATGGTCCTCAGAAGCATACCAAAGCTACATCAGAATAAATCAGTTTCACATTAAGAAAGCCCACCAAACCCTCATCGGCCATATATAAAAAAAAAAAAAAAAAAAAAAAAAAAAATCCTATTATACCGCCGACTCCAGCCGCACACTCCCGGCCAAATAACCTAAACCTTTTCTATCCTATGACCAGCGAGGCTTCTCTCTTCGATGACAGGAGCACAAGCTCCCTTCGGATGCCGACGAGAGCCTCCCGGCCAGACAACCTCACCTTTTCCATTCTGCGGCCAACAAGGCTTACCCGTTCGTTGCCAGGAGCTCACACTCCCTTCGGACGTAGGTGAAAGCCCCCGGCTACCTGCTTTTCCATTTCTGTCTTTCGTACGGAGAAGTTTACCCGCCCAAAGTTAAGGCTCCCATTGAACGTAGGCGAGAGCTTCCCGGCTAGACAACCTTACCTTTTCCGTCCTTTGGCCAGCGAGGCTTAACCGTTCTATCCGGGAGCTAAGCTCCTGTCGGACGAAGGTAAGAGCCTCCCGGCCGGACAACCTTTTCCGTCCTTCAGCCAGAGAGGTTTACCCGTTCGATTCCTGGAGCTAAGCTCCTATCGGACGTCGGTCCGAGCCTCCTGGCTAGACAAACTGACCTTTTCCACCCTTGGCCAGCGAGGCTTACCCGTCCGATGTGAGTGCTCCCATCGGACGCCGGCGACAGCCTCCTGGCCAGCCAACCACGACCCTACTGTGTGTTTCAGGTTACTAACCTACAAGCAAGCTGCTTAAATGCTGCAAGTACCTAACACACAATAACTCTCTTTCCTCCCTACGGTCACCAAGGCTAAACCGTCTCTTGCCAGGAGTAGCAAACTCCCTTAAACGCCGACGACAGCCTAACGACCACGCAAACTTACCTTTTCTAAACCTACGGCCTGCGAGGATCACCCAGTTTGTCCCCGCCGGACGCTGGCAAGAGCCTCCTGGCCACCTATCGTTACCTTTTCTGTCCGCCATCCGGAGAGGCTTACCCGTTCGATGCGCGTGCTCCCTTCGGACGCCGGCGAGAGCCTCCCGGTTAGACAACCTTACCTTTTCCTTTTCTATGGTCAGCGAGGCTTACCCGTTCGATGCGTGTGCTCCCTTCGGACGCTGGCGAGAGCCTCCTGGTCAGACTTGCTTTACGTTTCCACCCTACGGTCGGCGAGGCTTACCCGTTCGATGTGTGTGCTCCCTTCGAACGTCGGCAACAGTCTCTCGGCCACACAACTTACCTTTCCATTTGACGGTAGGCGAGGCTTAACCGTCCGACGCCACGAGTCTCGTCCTCTCGCCAAATCCTGCAAAAAAAAAAAAAAAAAAAAAAAAAAAAAAAAAAAAAGCTACCCTCAGCTACTCTCACATCTTTTAACCCCGTCTGGCGAGGCTTACCCGTTCGATGTTCTGAGTTTGAGGCCCCATCGGATGCTGCGAGAGTCCTCCCAGTCGGGTTTTCCTTTCCAACCCTCCCCGTCCGCCGAGGCTTACCCGTCTGTCGCGTGCGCTCCCTTCAGACGTCTGGCGAGAGTCTCCCGGACGGGCCTATGCTTGCCAGCCGCAAGTGAATCTCATCCAGCCGATGCCGTGAGTCGGGATCTCCCTTCGGATGTTGCCAGAGTCCTCCTTGTCGGCTGGCCCAAAAGCTTTTTATCTGCCTAACCGAGAGGACCCAGACGTCCGTCATCCTGAGTCTCAATCTCCTGTCGGAGGCTTCATGGGCCCTCTCGGTCAGCGTTAGGCCCTTCACCCACTGAATAGCAGGGGCTATCAGCCAGTAGGGCCCGTACGCCGACACCGTGACCTATTCCGGTCGAGGCAACTCGGGTCCTCCCGGTCGGGCACCACAACCACGCCGCTCCTCCTCATCGGCCGGCAGGGCTCACCGATCCAACGCCAAAAAACTCCAGTTGAGCATCGGCCCGAGCCCTACCGACCGGGCGCCAACAACCACGTAGTTCACTAGCTGCAGCTGGTAGGGCCTACTCTCTCAACGCCCAAGTCGCTCCCTCCGGAGTACGTAGGTCCTTCCAGCCTGCCAACGAGATAACTTCTCAGAAACCAAATCAGCCCCCGCCAGTACTCTGCTTTTTGGGGGGCATTCTTTAAACTGGCGGCTGTCCTCCTGTACATTTGCCTTTTTGGGGGGTACTCTAGCTTCGGGCAATTCCCGAGCTCGGAGCCCTTCCCCGGACAGCACGCCAAATACGCATACCATACCTCAGCTAATTATATGTAAGCGTGAACTAGTGAAATGTAATTATCTATGAAGATTCGGGAGGAGCGCGTCAGATACTTAGCCTAATCATCACAGGTGGACCACAATCAAGTAATCAATCCCACAGTATAAATATCGCTGACTTACCTCTATCCATTGACGGTTTATCAGCATCCCTCCTCCACCCCATCTCCTCACTTCAAGTTCACTTTACAATATACGGGGAAGGGGGGGTACTCTAGCTTCGGGCAATTCCCGAGCTCGGAGCCCTTCCCCGGACAGCACGCCAAATACGCATACCATACCTCAGCTAATTATATGTAAGCGTGAACTAGTGAATTGCTTTCCTTACATCCAGGTGTGTTTGGTGCATTTGCATGCGGGTATGTTGCCAAATCCGTGGAATTTAGGCTACTTTGGGAAATGTTTGATTAACTGTTTGGTTGGGTTTATTACAAGGACCTGGCAACCCGAGGGGAAACAGACATTCAGAGGGGAACAGAATCGACTGCTACACCGACCTCGGTTGCTGTGTCACTAGCAGCAGTGGAATTGATGGTTGAAGTGCCAGAGTTAGAAAACTCCACACTTTTACTAGTGGGTTGATTAAAAAAAACCGACGAATGTCCATTTCGTTTATTTAGCATGTAGACTAAAGCGGAACAGAATGAGAAGAGAGTCCACTCACGTAACTTACTGCGATACTTTGAAGTCCACCAAAATAAGCTTCGTTTTCAATATAGTAATTAAAAATAATGAATTCTAAACTTACTCATTATATCCACAAAAATTATAAGATAGGACAAATAAAATTTGAAAATATGAATTCTGTATATATTTTTATTTTTCAAAGCACAAGACTGGTCTGGGGGGGCAGTTCCCCCCTTAGCCCCCCCAAACTCCGCCCATGGCATTTATATGTGCTTTATAACATCTATTTAATATGCTAGTAAAGTGCATGCTAATAAGCAGCTAGTTAATAGTGAGAATTGGTTCATAAAAATAAAGTTACCAATATTCTATTTTATATTATATTTGTGTCAGTTGACTTATTATTTGATTGGACTGCCAAAAGTTAATATATTTTATACAAATGTTAACTTTAATATGCAATATAACCAATAACCTGTAACGCCAGGCCAGCAGAGGGAGCCCTCTCCCGAGTACTGACTGTGTTCCGCTCCCTCTGCTTCACCTGTACTTCCTGTTTGTTGGATATTTAGCATGGCCGCAACCTCTATCACGTTGCGAAGTATCGCCAGCCGGTCTGCCTTACCGAGCGTTTTTCCCATTGCCATAGTTTGCATTATTGTGTATGATCTTTGCCTGGTTTCCTCGTTACTGCCTTTGGATTTGCCCACGGTCTTGTTGTTTGGATTAGACTGCCTATCTGTGTATGATTCTCTGCCTACTGTTTGGATTTGTCTGCTGTGGATATTATTAAACTGCACATGGATTCTAACGCCGCCTCCCCGTCATTACATAATACTTCGCCACCGAAGAATCCAGCAGAAGTAACAGATCTACAGGCCGTGTTGGCTTCTCAGAACAACGTTCTCAAAGAGTACCGTGATCAACTGGCTAACGCTCAAGTGGCTAATGAGAATCTCACTCGATATCTGCGATCGCTACCACCACCTATGCCCACAAAGGTACAGTTTGCTCTTCCTGACAAATTCAACGGTTCTGCTGAACAATGTAAAGGTTTCATTCGGCAGATTGAGATCTTTTTCATGTATCAAGAGGGTATCTTTGACTCTGATGAGAAGAAGTGTGCTTTCCTCATGTCATTGCTAACGGGCAAAGCGATCGAGTGGGCCGCAGCAGTTTGGGAAACTGACCGTACGCTACAAACATCCTATCCATATTTCATAAAACAACTTAGAGATGTGTTTGAATACCCAGCAGGGGGCAAGGATGTTTCCACGCGGCTGATACAACTCACTCAAGGCTGTAAATTGACCGCCGACCATGCTATTGAGTTCAGAACAATTGCTGCTCAGAGTGGATGGAATGACGTAGCGCTTAAGGCCATGTTTCGTCGCAGTCTAAGTCTGGAGCTACAGGCAGAGCTCGCTTGCAAAGGTGAGGACTATTCCTTTTCTGATTATGTCACGTTGGCTATCAGGATCGATAACCTCATCCGCACTCACCGCCCTCAATCCAAGTCTATGAAGGTCATGCCTATCTCCCTAAATACACAGATGTCTGAATCAGGTCATGTCAATGTTCATGCCAATTCTGAGCCCATGCAACTAGGAGTTACCAGGCTGTCATCAGAAGAGAGATCAAGAAGAGTCACCCAGAAATTATGTTTCTACTGCGGTAGTGCAGCCCATCACAACGCAATGTGTCCACTCAAAGCCCGGAGGGAGTACACGGATAACGGTCGGGTGATTGATTCCAAGCTCAATATTAACAATCTCACTACCATGATCCAGTTGACTACTGAAAACAATTAATTTGAGTTCACAGCGCTGATTGACTCCGGTTCAGCATTAAACCTCATTCATCGGGACCTTGCTAAAACATATCACATCCCCATACTACCATGTGACCCACCTATCCAGGTAAAAGACGTGAATAACAAGCCCATAGGAAGTGGAATAACTCAACAAACACAACCCATGAAGATGCAGAGATGTCATTGACTCACCATGCCACGAAATTATCTTTGGATATCCCTGGTTAAATGTTCATGACCCAGCTATCTCCTGGCAGAGTGGTGAGATCAAGCATTGGTCGCCATTCTGTTTTTCCACATGCCTGAATAACGTCCTTTCTAAGCCCTGTCTCACTACCAGTGTCGAAAGTCCGGAGTGTAAGCTTGTCACCATACCACCCCATTATCAAGATCTTCAAGAGGTCTTCAGCAAAACCAAGGCCACTCAACTACCACCTCATCGTCCATGGGACTGCGTCATAGAACTATTACCCAACGCCATGCCACCCAAGAGTAAGATATATCCACTGTCACTTCCAGAAAGTCAAGCTATGGACGCATATATTGAGGAAGCTCTCAGCTCTGGGTTTATCCATCCATCCACTTCCCCAGCGGCAGCAGGATTCTTCTTCGTGGAGAAGAAGGATGGAGGACTATGCCCCTGCATCGATTATAGAGGTTTGAACAATGTCACTATCAAGTTCTGTTATCCATTGCCACTAGTTCCAGCAACACTTGAACAACTTAGAGAAGCAAAGATTTACACTAAACTGGACTTGAGAAGTGCCTTTAACCTCATTAGGATCAGGGCGGGTGACGAATGGAAGACTGCATTTCTGACCACTAGGGGGCATTATGAGTACCATGTTATGCCATATTGGCTAGCCAATGCACCTGCGGTATTCCAGTCTTTTATGAATGAGATTTTCAAGGACCTCTTGAATAAATTTGTGATAGTCTACATAGATGATATCTTGATCTATTCCAAGTCCGAAGAGGAACACAAGGGTCATGTTAGGACAGTACTCACCAGGCTATTAGTGGAGTGACATTCAGCCAAGTATGGTGACCCATACTCAGAATTTGTGCTCTGCATTTAACCCATCCAAAATGCACACACACAGAGCAGTGAACACACACACACACACACTGTGAGCACACACCCGGAGCAGTGGGCAGCCATTTATTGCGCAGCGCCCGGGGAGCAGTTGGGGGTTCAATGCCTTGCTCAAGGGCACCTAAGTCATGGTATTGAAGGTGGAGAGAGAACTGTACATGCACTCCCCCCACCCACAATTCAGTCCGGCCCGAGACTAGAACCCACAACCCTTCGATTGGGAGGCCAACCCTCTAAACATTAGGCCACGACTTCCTAGAGAATCAACTCTATGTCAATGCAGAGAAATGTGAGTTCCATGTATCAAGAACCTTTTTTTAGGCTACAACGTCAACCATCAAGGTGTGGAAGTGGATCAATCCAAGATCAAGGCAGTCACTGAATGGCCACGACCTACCACCGTGAAAGAACTTCAACGCTTTCTAGGATTTGCTAATTTCTACCAACGTTTCATAAGGAACTATAGTATCACAGCCGCACCTTTGACATCATTATTAAAGGGAAAGCCATCCAAGTTGAAATGGACTGATCAAGCTACACAGGCATTCACTAACCTCAAGAATAGCTTTTCCACTGCACCTATCCTGAAACACCCTGACCCCAACTTGCCATTCATACTGGAAGTTTGTCACGGACAACCAGGCAAGCTCTTCCCCTGTGCTTACTTTTCCAGGAAACTCACAGATGCTGAGCGAAACTCTGATGTCGGAAACAAGGAACTACTGTCTATGAAGGCAGCCATTGAAGAATGGAGGCACTGGTTGGAGGGTTCCGCTCACCCCTTCCAGGTAATCACTGATCATAAGAACCTCGAATATATGAAAAGTGCTAAAAGGTTAAATCCTCGACAGGCTCGCTGGTCCCTGTTTTTTGCCAGGTTCCAATTCGCAGTGACTTACCGCCCCGGCAGTAAGAATAGCAAGGCAGACGCCCTGTCCAGAAGACATGACCACCCATTGACTGATCACCAACCTGAGTCTATCCTACCACCATCCATCATCATAGCACCAGTTACATGGGACATAATGGAGGAGATTCAAAGGGAACAACACAACGAACCCACACCTCAAGGTTGTCCTGCAAATAGACACTATGTTCTGTCCAGGATTCGACCACGAGTCTTACAGTGGGTCCATACATCACTGTGTTCAGGGCATCCAGGTATCTCTCGCACACTACACCTCATGCAGAATTCCTTCTGATGGTCTGCTATGGTTAAGGATGTAGCAAATTACGTCAAGTCATGTCCTGTGTGTGCACAGTCAAAAACCCCCAAGGAACTCCCATCAGGTCTGCTACAACCCTTAGCCATACCACAGAGACCCTGGTCACACTTAACTATTGACTTTGTCACCGATCTACCCCCATCTGATGGTTTCACCACTATCCTTGTAATTATTGACCGCTTCTCTAAAGCATGTAGACTCATACCGCTGAAAGGTCTTCCCACAGCCATGGATACAGCTCAAGCGATGTTCCACCACGTCTTCAGGAATTACGGTATCCCCGAAGATATTGTCTCTGACCGTGGAACACAATTCACGTCCCAGGTATGGAGAGCTTTCTGTAAACAACTGAATATTAATGTCAGTTTAACCAGAGGGTATGGGATAGTGCTCATGTACGTCTGCAAAGAGCCATCAGGAGTCAGGAAATTCAGGCCAATCGAAGACATCGTCCACATCCCCCCTACCAACCGGGACAAAGGGTCTGGCTCTCCACTCTGGACCTCAAGTTGTGGCTGCCCAGCAAGAAACTCAGCCCACGGTACGTAGGTCCATTTAAAATCTTGAAACAGATTAATGCGGTCACTTATGAACTGGAGCTTCCTGTTAACTACCGTATCTCTCCCTCCTTCCATGTTTCCCTCCTGAAACCGTTCCACCCGAATACTGACCCCAACGTCGAGAACCGGGAGCCACCTCCACCGCTGGACATTGATGGAACTCCGGCTTATGCGGTAAAGGAGTTGTTGGACTCCAGACGAAGAGGGGATCAGCTTCAATACTTGGTGGACTGGGAGGTATACGGTCCAGAGGAGAGATCTTGGGTGGCCGCCCACAACATACTGGATCACTCGTTAATTCAGGAATTTCATAGAGCCAGACCCGATCGTCCAGCACCGCGACAACGGGGACGTCCTCATAGAGCGCCAGGAGGCGCTCGTAGGGGGGGGGGGGGATTCTGTAACGCCAGGCCAGCAGAGGGAGCCCTCTCCCGAGTACTGACTGTGTTCCGCTCCCTCTGCTTCACCTGTACTTCCTGTTTGTTGGATATTTAGCATTGCCACAACCTCTATCACGTTGCGAAGTATTGCCAGCCTGTCTGCCTTACCGAGCGTTTTTCCCATTGCCATAGTTTGCCTTATTGTGTATGATCTTTGCCTGGTTTCCTCGTTACTGCCTTTGGATTTGCCCACGGTCTTGTTTGGATTGGACTGCCTATCTGTGTATGATTCTCTGCCTTCTACGACTCTATGCCTACTGTTTGGATTTGTCTGCTGTGGATATTATTAAACTGCACATGGATTCTAACGCCGCCTCCGCGTCATTACATAACCACATGCTTTGCTGTTAAAACAAACATTTATATTTATAAATAAATAAATAAATTTATTTATTTGGCTATTTACATTTCACATTTCGCTATTTATGCTTTTTTTAAAGCAATGTAGAGTATATTTTAATCTATTTTTTTTCTTTAATTTAAAAATAATAACCATAACATTTTTCAACAATAAATGTGTTGTGGATATGTTAATTGCATAATATATTGACCTATAAACGTGAATATGTACTGATAATAAAACAACAGATACTTTGAAAGTTTGCCTGCGATTCTTTACATTTCTTTGAATTTAATTCTTTTTTGATTCTATTTGCTATGTAAATTACAATTCTGCATCCTGTTTGCAATAGTACTTTAATTAAAATTCAGAAGTTAAACTGCAATTCTCAGTTACATTCTGAATGGAGCACAGCGCTGATCCTTAGAAGTTATCCAGCCCCCTTCCTCTATTGTTTTTTCAGGGCCACTTTTATTAATCAACAAAATAGAGGGTATGTCCTCTTGTAAATTTTGCTACTGGGCAGAAATACACCCGTGAAGGAACCCCCGTGCCGCTGCGCTTATACTATAAAACCACAGACTGAAACGGTCACGATAGGGTCACTTCAGCTGCTTCACATTAGGTAGAGCACTAACAATAAATGCATGTTTATATTACCCTTCAAAGGCATCATCAGATATAATGCTTCATGTTTGAATAAATGATAGAATTCAAAGTCTAGTTACAAGAGGTTTACCATCACAATAAGCTTTGCTTTGATGGAAAGAGCTTTGAATGAGTTTCATTCGGCTACAATACCTGTGAATTTGCTGAATGTTTGCAGTCCATAGAAGGTTTCACAATGTGCTTTAAGGGCCTTTAAGCAGTCACATTGTCATTTGACGTCCACAGAGAAAGACGAGTCTGCTGGGAGGAAAATAGGGGAATTTGCTTCGGGATCAGACTTTGCACACAGAAGTGCTTTACGGCTGGTGGTGGATTTGCTCTGCTCAGCAGCGTTGAGAAATGAGCCACAGGCCTTTAAAATTGACTCTTCTTCCTCTTATTCAGCACAACACAATGAGTCATTTACATTGTTGCATATCAAAACAGAATGAAATCTTAATCTAAACCTGATTATTTAGCTACAGGTGACAATTTGATTGTTTGGAATCAACAAAATAATGCTTTAGTGTTCCAACTCATATGAAAACGGGTCTTAACATGCAAGAAATGTGGAGAGTTTTGACAACAGGTCATCATGATCAAGCAACTGCCCTTGTATCTCTAGTTTTCATGGCCACTTTTGTCATCAAAAAAGTAGAGACGGTATGTCCTCTCATAAACTGCACCGTTGGTACAGAAATACATTTTAAAGGCATCTATGCAAAAAGTTATTTGTGCTTGAATGTGGAATTTTGAAATTGTTCACAAATTCCATTTTAGATTTGATAATCTTGAGCTATAGAATCTGATTGAGATATACGCCTTTTGACGCATATGATGACATTTTACACATAATAAATGTGGTCCTGGCCACATTTAACACTGAGGTATGTCTGTCTTCTGTGGCTTGACAATTCTCTTTACGAGCCTCAAATCCCTAAGGCATTATGAATAGGCCTTTTCTCTGTTTCATCACTAGGTTTTTGTGAAAATACTGTGTTGATGAATTTCCAAGCTTGGTTCCTGTTTGCAAGCTTGGCTCCATTCCTATTCTTAAACAATTCTATTATGATTCTCCTTGATGAATTATTAGCAATTCTTTATTCTAGTACTGTACACTGAGGTAGCCTTCTATCAATAGTATGTACCAAACAAAATAGCAATACAAAACAATACAATTTTTACTAACATTTTTTTGTTATTAAAGTACCTTTTATTCTGAATGTGCATGTGTTATCATGTGAACAACCATTCAGTTATTACACAATTTTTACCAGTTTAAATTAGATACAATGATGTTCAGTTAGTCACGTACAGCTCTGACTGATTCAGTGATGGAACAAATGAGTCATTGGATGATTCAAGTTTTTACAAAACAGTTATTATTGTTATTATTATTATTATGATTATTATTAACACAACCAGTAAAAACTGTACTGCAGATTTCCCAATTTAAATATATGTGTTGTGTTTCTCCTTATTTATACTGGCCTTCAAGGAACTAACAAAAGTTATAGACTAATTGCCTGGTGTACCTTGGTTTTGGTTTTGATTTCACGGTAAGCTATTCATTTCAATACAGCATGGGAAAACTACAGTGGTCTACTGAACAGTTTGTTGCTTTATCTTTAAATAAACATATTTTATTATTATTATTATTAATCTCCCTCAACTAATACTGTAACTATAGGAAGCCTGATTACTTGCACGTTACTATAATAATTACAGTACAGTACAGTATTAAAGTTACAATAGAAACAACTAATACAACACTTAATACAAACAAAATGCAGTATTGTATTTGTTCTGTATACAGGTATAGTAAAGCAAAGGCCAACATATAGGGCCCTATCTTGCACCCAGCGCAATTGACTTTGTACACCGACGCATGTGTCATTCCTATTTTGCACCCGCGCAAAGCGCGCTTTTCCCTCCACAGAAGCACGTCGCTAAACTAGTGAATGAACTTGCGCTCCCTGGGCGGTTCAGCGCAAAAAAGGAGGCGTGTTCCGGCGCAAACAATCCCTGGTGCTATTTTGATGTTCCATTAAACAATTGCGCCACTGACCAGAAAAAACCTAGTCTAAAGTCAGTGGCGCGTTGCGCGTTGTTCATTATGCTATTTTAAGGGCGCATGCTTGACCATAATGTATAGCGTGCACAACGCGCATACACTTTGCTCATGTACTAATCTACACAGATGCAACAGTTATTTTTGCAAATCATAAATTGTTACACTTAAAAAAAATATTAACACATGAGATGACGGAAATCGTGGTGTGCCACGAAGATGTGAAAAAATAGGCATAAATCTAGCTTACAAATTATTCAGGCTAATTGTAGTAATTAAGGATCAGACCTGTTTGAGGTCATATATGTATAAGGACATCTGACAAATTGGTTTGTCCGTCAAGAACCAGGAAAAAAAAAAATCGATGAAACAATTGTGGCTATTTCCTCCCACGCCTGTTTAACCGACGCTATTTTGGGTGGGTTTCTCCCATCCCCATACAACACAACTTCTCTGTCTTTCACTGCTCTTACAAGAACATCAGTCTCCTCGGCTGTGAACCGCTCCTGGCGTGCGCCTGGTAAATACGCCATAATAATAGCAATCCATAATGGAACTTGCGCACCTGCTTTTGAAGGGAATGTTGGATGAAGTTCTGATTGGTTTATTTCACGTTACGCCCAAACCACACCTATGAATAATGAAGCTACTTCAGACCAACCCATTTTAGATTTGCGCCGGGCGCAAGAGCCATTTATCCCGCCGGGAAAATAGCAACAGCGCCAAGACCCGCCCACAAAGTTACTTGCGCTTCGCGCTTTGACACTTGCGTTTCAGATCGTTAAAATAGGGCCCATACTGTTATATTGCACTAAATGATTAAGGGAGTCATATGATGTTGCTAAAAATAACATTATTTGTGTATCTGGTGTAATGAAATGTGTTTATGCAGTTTAAGGTAAAAAAAAAACATTATTAATTATCGGGGAACTTGTGGCTTAATGGTTAGCGAGTCGGACTCAAAAGTTGTAGGTTAGAGTCTTGGTACTGGCAGGGATTGTAGGTGGTGGGAGTGAATGTACAGCACTCTCTCCCACCTTAAGTACCATAACTAAAGTGCCCTTGAGCAAGGCACCAAACCAACTGCTGAACCAAGTGCCACATCAAAAAAATCGCTGCCCACTAGTCTGGGTGTTTGTGTTCACTGCTTTGTGTGTGCACTTTGGATAAGAGCTCATTCAAATAATGAGGTGCTAAACCATTGGGGACTTTATAAGTAATAAGCAATATTTTAAAATCTATACGATGTTTGATAGGGAGCCAGTGCAGTGTTGACAGGACCGGGCTAATATGGTCATACGTCCTGGTTCTAGTAAAAACTCTAGCTGCAGCATTTTGGACTAACTGTAGTTTGTTTATTATGTGTGCAAAACAACCACTGAGTAAAGCATTACAATAATCTAACATTGGGGTCATGAACACATTAATTAACGTTTCTGCATTTGACATTGAGAGCATAGGTCATAATTTAGATATATTTTTGAGATGGAGTAATGCTAAAAATGTAATTAACTAGTTCTTTGAGGGTCTACAGACAATTTTATCTCTAATTTTATCGGACTTGAAAGTAAAGTAGTTCATTACAGGGGAATTTTAAGGGAAATTTTAAGGGAAATTTTAAGGGGAAGTCGTGGCCTAATGGTTAGAGGGTTGGACTCCAATCGAAGGGTTGTGGGTTCTAGTCTCGGACCGGATGGAATTGTGGGTGGGGGGGAGTGCATGTACAGTTCTCTCTACACCTTCAATACCACAACTTAGGTGCCCTTGAGCAAGGCATCGAACCCCCAACTGCTCCCTGGGCGCCGCAGCATAAATGGCTGCCCACTGCTCCGGGTGTGTGCTCACAGTGTGTGTGTGTGTGTGTTCACTGCTCTGTGTGTGTGCATTTCGGATGGGTTAAATGCAGAGCACAAATTCTGAGTATGGGTCACCATACTTGAATGTCACAAAAAAAAAAAAAAAAAATACTTGAATGTCACTTCACTTTTTTTTTTTTTTTTTTACTGCTGTGCTATTGGGAAATGTCAACACCTGTTGATACTGTATTTTTTGTTAATTTAGCCACTGTATTGAATAAATACCTCAATTTATGTTTGTTTGCTTCTAAAAGAGATGAAAAATAAACAGATCTAGCAGTTTTAAATGCTTTTCTGTAGGAAAGTGTACTTTCCCGCCAATCATTACGAAATACCTCTAGTTTTGTTTTCATCCAGCTGTTCTCCATTTTCTGGGCTGCTCTCTTTAGGGTGCGAGTATGCTCATTATACCATGGTGTCATACTGGTTTCCTTAACCTTCCTTAAGCGTAAAGGAGCAACTTAAAATCTAAAATCTAAAATCTAAAATGCTTGAAAAGAGAGACTCCATAGTTTCATCATCAAGTTGTTCTGAGTTTTTGGATGTGCAAAGGAATTGAGATAAATCAGGAATATTAGTTACAAAGCAGTATTTTGTAGTAGAAGTGATGCAATTTAGAGTTTTAGCTATATGAAGTTTACACAAGACTAGATAATGATCTGTGATATTGCTTGGCTGCATAATTTCAACACCATCAGCATCAATTCCATGTGACAGTATTAAATCTAATGTATGATTTCAACAATGAGTAGGTCTTGAAACGTGTTGTCTAACCCCCGTAGAGTTCAAAATGCTTATGAATGTTGATCCCAATGCATCTTTTTCATTATCAACATGGATATTAAAATCACCAACTATTAAAACTTTATCTGCAGCCATAACTAACTCGGATATGAAATCAGCAAATTCTTTAATAAAGTCTGTATGGTGCCCTGGTGGCCTGTATGCAGTAGCCAGTACAAACATAACAGGGGATTTATCATTAACATTTGTGACTCTGGATAATTGTATATGAAGCACCATTACTTCAAATGAGTTATACCTGAATCCTGCCCTCTGAGAAACACTGAAAATGTTTTTTTTTTTAAGTTGTAGCAACACCTCCCCCTTTACCTTTTGGATGTGGCTCATGTTTATAAAAGTAATCTGGGGGTGCTCATTTCAAATTTTATCCTCAGGTTTTAGCCAGGTACATCTAGGTTATGATCAGTGATCATATAATTTACAAAAAGTGCTTTTATAGAAAGAGACCTGATTCAATAAGCTAAGCTTTATCATTTGTTTATCCGTATTACATTTGTTTTTTATTCGTTGAACATCCATTCAATTGTTACTCTTAAATTGGTTTAGACATTTTTTTGTATTTTCTAGTTCAAGGAAAAGACAGTATCTATAGTGTGATATCTAGGTGAAAGCGTCTCTATGTGATGAGAATTAACTGATTTCTGTGGTGTGAGGCGGCTAGCAGATGGTCTGCTTTCTGACCTGGGCCCCAGTTAGTCAAGTGCAAACTCAAAGTAGTTTCACTTTCACAATGAAACACACAGCAACACCACAACATGGAGGTGGCGGCAACAGTGAGAATAAAATATATGCCTTCTTTCTTTGCGTGAACATTTCAAAAGCATTATGCTAATCTTCCCACATTGTGACATTGACCTAAGAATGAATTCCTTTCATTATAATGTTCATTAGGTTTCTTAAGGCACACACCCTGAGGACTCGACCTTCTATAAAAATGTTTTCAGACAACCAGTCATGTAGTAATGTACCAGCTGAAACAGCATTTCTTTTGTCGGGGCATTGTTCATTTAGTAGTGATGCAGCTTAGCTACTGAAAAATTGTGCGGTGTCAGAGTACTTTATTACAGTGTCCTAAAAGAATACAGTTCAATGTTTTTAACTATTTAGTTTTTTACAATTTTAATATGTAAATTGTTGATGCAAGTTGAAGTTTATCATGCATATTTGGGTCACAAACTGTTGCCTGTTATCTGCATCAACTCATGTCATTAGTGAGGAAATTGAAAGCGAGCGAGAGAGAATGAATTGCCTGGTGTTGTTGATGATGGATTCTCCCCTAATCGAAACAATTTGCTTAGTTTCCCAGCTGGGTTTCATGTGCTTTTGATTACTCTCTGCTATTTAGTTCCACAAAATTACATGCTGCTTAATGGGCTTTTAATGGTTATAGGTTTCTCTACTTTTTAATGAGGTTCACCAGTTGGTTGCTAATGCCCTATGGATATTTGGCATGTGTCCAGACCAAGAGCTGTTTTAGTCTTTATTCTAGTTTACAGCTCTCTTTTCTTTGTGGTGCAAAACCCCAACAAGAACTCCAATATTTCTTGAGGCATTAGATGCACTTCACCAATCCGTTTTTAATTTATCACCTAATCCTTCTCCCAGAAGCCAAATAATTCCATCATTAAATGCTTGATCACTAAGCTTCTGGATCTTTTCCCCATTTCATTCACTGTGTATGTGTGTGCCACAACAGCATATTAATGCCTGTTTTTTTAAATTATGTATTTAAGATTTTTTTTTTTTTTTCTTATTATAGAGTCTTCCTGCAAATCTTCTGGCCCCCCTGCAAACTAAGGGACGGGGCCCCACCCCCATACAGTGATGTCATGCACAAGTGTTCTTGTTGGGTTTGTCATCAAGACATGCTAATATTCTGGACTGAATTGTATATATAATTGTCACGCCCCTGGACTCATTACGTTGTGTTTTCCCTCTATGTGTTCCGTGTCCATGTTGATTGTGTCATTCCTAGCACCATTCCAAATATCTTGTATTTATAAGCCCTAGACCTTTCAGTTTGTGTTTGTCGGAGATTGTATGTCTACTTTTGTGTTTCCTGTGCTCCTGTCTGCCCTGTGTGTTCCTATGGATTATTGAATTAAAAGAAGATTGTTCAGTGCATTCCTGGTTTCATCGATCCTCACTCCTCGACTTTAGGCAAAGTGTGACAATAATAGAGAAAGTTAGGTGAATACAGTTTGTGTAAATACACTTATGCAATCTCTGTGCCTCAATCACATATATAACCATAAAATAATATATATATTAAACAATCCCTTACAGCGTTATTTTAGTAGCATTGATATACTATTATAGTTTTTTTTTATAGATTTTATTATTATTATTTCATTTCACTTAACATTTATTTGTCTGTGTTTTTATAATTTTATCAGATTATTTATTTAAAAAAAAAAAAAAACTTTTTAACTAGTTTCATGGCACAAATGTACCTGGGTGCACTTTTTAGTAACTTTGTTAATTTATTTTGGAAACTGCAGTGATGTACTTATTGGTATGTATTTCACATCAAATAAGTAGACCAATAAGTACATCACTGCAGTTTCCAAAATAAATGAACACTAGAGGCAATAAAATTCAGACACCTTTAATTCATTTTCACACAACTTTACAGAGTTTTGAGAGTCCAGTTGGTATTACTTCAGTTCAAAGTCAACTAAACAAAACAGAGACATGCTGCTTTTGCAACTAACTGAAATAAAATAAATGTCATTTTTATATTTTTAGCTTACATAACTTATTTTTTTGTCATGGTTTTAGTTTTAGTTTACTGTAGGTTATTGACAATAACCTACAGTATATAACTCAGATAACCCAATAATAACTAATGTATAAAAATGTAATCTGTAAAATGTTTTGTTTAGAAATATTTCTAACCTGTTGTAACTGTCCAGTTTTCTTTTCATGATTATAACACTATGTAAAGGTTACTAAAACATTTCTTACAACATTCTACTAGATTTATTTTAACCCAAAATATTTGAACATTTATTTTTATATTCTAAGAAGCTTAAAATGTCCAATGTTTTCCCTTTGTTATGAACACGTTATTCAAAGGTTACAAAAACGTTTCAGTTATCGGTGACAAACCCTGGTCCATGGGACAGAAGAAGAACAGAAACAGAAGTGGAGGTCCTGAGGTGACCCAAACTGGACGAGGGGTCTGGTCAGGAGCATAATCAGCTGCTTTCTGTTGCGTAACTGTTAATGGGAACCAATGAAATGGAAAACAGCCACACATCTTCTTCTCTATTTAAGGACCATGCTGCAGAACTGCTCCAGTTTGCAGCTTATTCTGGCAAAGAGCCACCCACTCAGACAAGAGGTGAATAACCACAGTTCTTTTATGTTTTGTTTTTATGAACAGGTAGGGCAGGGAAATCCCTTAACAAATCAGCAGAACGTGTGTGTGCAGAATTTATGACAAATATCTGTCCATCCAAATGTGATTATTTAGTGGGATATAGAATTTTTCCTTTCAAACATAATTTTGTACCCAGGCACCTTAACTCCTAGAATTTGCATTGCAGTTGGAAAGCCTGATTGGAGTTGGAAATCTTCTCAAGTGCTTTCCAGCATTTATTTATTTATTTTTGTCCAATATGCATCCCATGGTTATTGAACAGACTGTGGAGGTTTGTTGACGTTCCATCTGAGGTTGAGATTACAGTATGTGATACCTTTCAGCATGTCACCCTTAGGAAGTTTTGACCACTTTGAGGTGCAGGTTAGTAGCACAGTGCAATAGTTTAAATTACCGCAAATATTGATGTCTTGTTACTGACACTCACCTGTCTCAGATCTGTTTTCTATGACCTTGCTTTCCCTGGTATCTATTCATTTGAATTTATTTTGAAGTCATTGCCATGTTTTTCCATGTTTTCAAAGAGGCTATTTATTCTGCAAAGAATTATTCACAGCAATCATAAATATGAATGTTTAAAACTATAAAAGCGTTTGCGCTCCAAGAAATTCTCGTTCCAATAGACAAATTCAATCTAGGATTCAAAGGCATTTGCATAATATAAAAAGTCTTTATGTTTGTGTCTGCTTTTCCGTTGTACTGCGGTTTTCATTTTTCCACTCATATTTTATGTGGCTCTCCAGAGCTGTGTAGCTGCTTTGAGATTTTGAACAAAGCTCTGCAGTCTTTGTTCAACTATAAAATTGGATGAAAGCTCGTCTGAAAGCTCTCAAAGGAGACAACAAAGCCATCGCCTCTATAAGGAAAACTAGAAAAGCCTGAGTTTGTGGCTCTTGGATAGATACTCCTACAGCTCTGCTTTCAAGCCTGCACCCTATACTTCAATAACAACACTCCACATCATCATATTAACATGACAATTATTATTATTGTATAATTACAATTATTTAGACTGCAAATAGTTGATCATATTACATGCAAATTAATTTTATCTTTATTCGCCTTTATTTGCAAATTAAGGAGTCATTCTGTTAATTTCAATCCAAGAAGAACGTCCAGGTACTGTCCTGTAAATCCCAATAGCCCAGTGCTGGGGAAAGTTACTTTTAAAAGTATTGCGTTACTCCATAAAAAAGTAATGGCATTACTTATTGTCACCTGAGCTGGCTTTGCTTATTAATTTGTAATAAACAAAAAACCCAAGTTATATTTTGGGCAACTGTAAAGACCCTTACTCACCAAAATTAAATTAATAAGCAGCTCGCTCCGGATTTCTCTCAATGGGAGAGATGTCAGTGAATAAATCGGAAAACAAAGTAGCTGGCATTGCTTATTTGAAAAAAATAACTCATAAATTTTCTTGTCAATTTAAAAGTAAGGCATTACTTTACTAGTTACTTGAAAAAGTAATCTGATTACATAACTGGTTCCCACCAGCACTATTCAATGCAAGTTCATTTGCATCAGAAAACTCGCTATCAGCTAGGGTTTGGTAATATGTAAAATAATCTACATACATTTAATAACTTTGCTGGTGAAAGAAGCAATAACATTGGGCAGCACTTAATATTTATTTAAGTTTTCAAAAAAATGTATTGTTTGTCTAGTTTAGACAGTCCTTCCTTGGGTCATATAAACAATACTTCAAGTCAACTTCAGTACTTGCAAAGCAAGTATTTATCACTCTATAAATATAGAAAAAGACTGAAGAACATTGTTCTAATAGTTCTATGCCTGTCTCCTGAGCAATGACCAGGCTGTGTAAAGAAGACAGCATTTTTCTAAAAGACTGGAAAACAGGACTTCGTGACAAGCTTTTGTGTCACAGAGGGCAGAAAAGAGTTCAGCACAGTGGTATTTTGAGGCTCTGTGAAATAGTTACACAAAAAGCGCCACATCTACATGTTTGTGTCGGAGTCCAGATGACCTGGTGGTCAGCCTGTGGGTGCTGGAAGAGCGGTTAGAGAACCAGACCGAGCTTCAGAGGAGAGTGCATGGTTGTGGTTTAGCATAAGGGAGACAAGAGGCCTGAGGGCTCGGATGAGCCTGCTGCAGTCTCTCTCTCTTTCGACGGCTCCTCTGATGTATTTCTCACATGGGACACTCTACACTGCTGAAGGAAAACGGGCTGGTATCATATTACCGTCCCGTGCAGCTGGAAAAGTCCCTCTCTGCAGGTTTCCGCTGGTGGAGTTTATATCCACCTCGTGAGGTAGTTCATTATTAATACGTGAGAGATCCACTCTGTAGGAAAATTGCGGTTAAGTTATTAATGTTGTAAGATGTGGGGGTTGAGAGCAGCCAGTGCGTATTTGTTGTTTTCGTTGCCTTGGAGGAGCGTAACACAAACACACATTTCACCCTTGGTGTTTGTCTTCGTCCGTTTCTATCCGTCCATTTGGCCGTGGCTTGTCTGAGTCTTTAATAAGTCTTTCATCCTCAGTGAAAAAAAAAAAAACTTGAGATACTGCTCAGATTTATGGCCCTTGTAAATGTTTTTTTTTTTTTACGTGCTGAGCAGGGCTAAAATTAGCTCAGTGATACCTGAGCTCTGTTTGGCCTTAGTGTGCTTCAACTTTTGACATATTTGGAATGTGATTGTGTAGTGAGCTAAATATGAGTGTGTATTGTTGCTGCTACAGAGGGCAGTGTAAGATGCTGGGTCTGTGTGGTAAGAAAGCCAGACACACACACTCACACACACACACAAAGAAGCCATGCCAACTGAGTGGTAATGGTGTCTGAGGCTGTGGAGACGAGTAGGGATTAAGATTGGAATGATAATGCTTTAGGCTATTGTGAACCCACACAAATGAGCAAGCCTTCTATCCATTTCATGGCTATGCTATCTTTTTACATTATGTTCCTCCTCTGCGCAATAAATCAGCCGATCAACAAGCTTATGTTTGACATGAAATGCGATCTGTGGCATTCCCAGCCCATGCAGGTGCCCTGACAGTGAAGCGTGTGAGAAGAAATATAATAATGATAAACTGATATATCGACTAGGCCGATAAATATTGGCCAAAATTAGGCTTTTTTGATACATTTTCCATTTTCCATCAAGTACAGTCATATATATATATATATATATATATATATATATATATATATATATATATATATATATATATATATATATATATATATATATATATATATATGTGTGTGTGTGTGTGTGTGTGTGTGTGTAAAAAAAAAAAAAAAATAGCGCTGATATATATATATATATATATATATATATATATATAAAAATATATATATATATATATATATATATATATATATATATATATATATATATATATAGGCATATATATAGGCATATATATAGGCATATGTATAGCTATCAGCACTACTGAGAAACTGGTTGCACTCTAACCAAAACAATTACCTGAACTTTAAGATTTCACTTGACTTTAAAATGTTGACCCATACACATTAGTCTCTTTCTTCTGGGATTATGGATCATAATTTAGGTAGGTTATGACAAGCAAAGAGACAGTCATTTAAACAATAAGACTCCACATGATCCTTTAAGCACAGTATGCTTAGAAATTCCCATATGCGAGTTAAGCTCACAGGGATCTTTTGAGAAACAAATGCTATATTTGGTATTGAAATTAATATCCAGTGTGTGGGCAGACAGCAGTCTGGCTTTGGTCAAGCATAAAGACCTAAACAGCAGAGAGGGTGTATAAATGTTTGAGAGATTTGGAGCTGTACATGTTTTTTTATGCCTAATTATTTATTATTTTTATTACCCATCAGGAACACAAGATGTCCTATGATCGGCTGCCAAAAAGCTCATCGTACCAAAACAGACTGTGACATTTCGTCTGCAATTTAATGGCATTACATTCTGACCCTAGTGTAAGTAGGGTGACCCAATAACTAAGTGAGTCATAAACTTCAGTGTTGTCAGCCAGTGGGATATGACCCTGTTAAACATCTCAATTTAAAATTCTGGGCCATTAACTGGCCCCAAAATAAAATGGTTGCATGTTAACCCGAGCAGAGTGCCCAAATTTTGCCCTGACTTGGCAGATGGTGCTGCCAAATGCTCTCTCTCTCTCTCTCTCTCTCTCTCTCTCTGTCTCTCTAGCATTGCCTTAATACATACCTTTGGAAAGACAAAAGTAACAAATTGCATATCTTTTATATCTCAATTGTTTTACGTAAGAGCAGTAAGAAAAAAAATGGAGAGGAAACAAGACTCCTGGCTCTCTAGAAAAAAGGTCTAGAAAAAAGATTCTGGATAATGTCAAAGTAAAACAAGTTAGACCTTAGCTTGTTGCTAAGCTAACAACACAAAATTATGTTTTTACTTAGATTGAACAATTTTTAGTTATAATTCAGTTTATCAAATGGGTTATATATATATATATATATATATATATATATATATATATATATATATATATATATATATATATATATATAATATTATTATTATAAAAAAATATTATCATTATTTTTATTATGCAAGAACCACCAATTTAGATAGGGAAGGGGTCGTCTAATCCAGTGATTTTCAGCCTATTTTTGTCACAGTGTCTGGGTTGTGTTCCCTGGGTTTCCACTAGATGTCCTCCTTTCCCACGGTGTCTGTCACTTTATGAACTTTCTGTTTCCTTATTTGGTCACCTTCCTCCTTTTTTGGGTTAATTGATTATTCCCCACCTGTCTCCAGTTCCCTCATTACCTTCTGTGTATTTATACCCGGTCTGTCTTAGTATGTGTCACGGAGTCCTTGTCTAATGTCTAATGATTATTCATGTCCGTCAGTTCGTGCTCTTGCCTTGTCTTCTTGTTTGTTTTCTTGTTGGATTTGATTTTCTGGTTTTGACCTATGCTTGGACTGTTTTCTCTATTGGATTTACCCTTAATAAATGACTTACCCGCACTTGGTTCTATCTCCGTGGTTTCCTGTATCACCGTGACAGAAGGACTCCGTCACTGCAATAACTAGCGGGATGTCTTTTTCCCGTTCCCCAGCCAGGATGGCGGAGCGGAGAGCAAGGTATCTCCAGTTAACCGCACTCCCCAGAGTCGAGTCAGGTTCCAGTGAACTCCCCAGAGTCGAGGCAGGTCAATCAATCAATCAATCAATCACCTTTATTTATATAGTGCTTTAAACAAAATACATTGCGTCAAAGCACTGAACAACATTCATTTGGAAAACAGTGTCTCAATAATACAAAATGATAGTTAAGGCAGTTCATCATTGAATTCAGTGATGTCATCTCTGTTCAGTTAAATAGTGTCTGTGCATTTATTTGCAATCAAGTCAATGATATCGCTGTAGATGAAGTGACCCCAACTAAGCAAGCCAGAGGCGACGGCGGCAAGGAACCGAAACTCCATCGATGACAGAATGGAGAAAAAAACCTTGGGAGAAACCAGGCTCAGTGGGGGGCCAGTTCTACTCTGACCAGACTAAACCAGTAGTTCAATTCCAGGCTGCAGCAAAGTTCCAGTGAACTCCTCAGAGTTGAGTCAGGTTCTAGTGAACTCTCCAGAGTCGAGCCAGGTGTTCAAGGACTGAGTCAAGTCACCGGTGATCTTCAAGGACTGAATCAAGTCACCGGTGATTTTCAAGGACTGAGTCAAGTCACCGGTGATCTTCATGAACAAGGGCAGGTCACCACTGATCTTCATGAACAGGGGCAGGTCACCAATGACCTTCATGTACAAGTGCAAGTCACCGATGGGTTTCCACTAGATGTCCTCCTTACCCACGGTGTCTCTCACTTTATGAACTTTCTGTTACCTTATTTGGTCACCTTCCTCCTTGTTTGGGTTAATTGATTATTCCCCACCTGTCTCCAGTTCCCTCATTACCTTCTGTGTATTTATACCCGGTCTGTCTTAGTATGTGTCACGGAGTCCTTGTCTAATGTCTAATGATTATTCATGTCCGTCAGTTCGTGCTCTTGCCATGTCTTCTTGTTTGTTTTCTTGTTGGATTTGATTCTCTGATTTTGACCTATGCTTGGACTGTTTACCCTTTCGATACCCCTCAATAAATGTCACACCTGCAATTGGTTCTCTCCCCGTGTTTCCTTGGATCCCGGTCGTGACAATTTTACTCCAAGGCCCCTTGGTTTAAATTTTTACCATTGAATTTACATGAATGCATAGTTACAGAATTACAGTTTCTATTTAGATTTTATTTATTTATACCCGATAACATTTTAGAGCTTGACCTAACAAGAAAAAAATTAATTAATTATAAATCTGTCCATTTATGTCTATTCAGGTCTAGAAATCACACACACAATTCCTCATATATTCAGTGTTTCCAAGATAATGAGAACCCTGGTTCTTAAATGAATAATAGCATTTTTTTAAATGATGAAATTATGTAACCTTACATTTTGATTTTACCCTTTTTTAGTCCTACTAAAAGGCACCCAGTGAGTCCCAGCCCCCTGGTTGAGAAACACTTATGAACTTGTGAAACGTTTGTAGTGCCAGCCAGATTTGAAGTACAGATTTCACCCCACTCTAGCAATTTTTTTTTTTTTTTTTTGGTATGCTATATACACTACATGAACAGGATTATGGTGTTTCATCAGCTCAATTGCCACAGGTGTATAAAATCAAGCACCTAGCCTTGCAGTCTGCAACTCAGCCATGAAACGGACAACCACATCAAGTCACAGAGTGGGGTCCTCGATTGCTAAGGTGCATGAAGCATAATGGCTTCCATTGCCATGGCCATGGTTTTCATGGCTAAGGCAGCTACAGGAAAGCCTCACATCACCAAGTAGAATGGCAGGCTTTGGATGGAGTGGAGTAAAGCATGCTGACACTGAACTCTGGAGCAATGGAAACACGTTTAGGTAACAGGTCTTGATGCCCAATTCTGATTTGTTGCCCCTATATATATATATATATATATATATATATATATATATATATATATATATATATATATATATATATATATATATTCTTTTTTTTCTTTTTTTTTTACCATATGTTTACACGTTCTTTCAATTGTGACCCATATGCGATTCATGTGTTCACACTTGCCATACTTCCTCCATGTTTCCTGCAAGTTGTCATTTATCGCCCTGGAGGTTTGCCAGGTCTTCAGAACAAAACCATTGCCTAAGAAAGTCCGATCTGCCTGATTACCAATCTACATTGGTACATATCTGATTTAAATCTGATTTTACTCCACATATGAATGAGGCCTGAAACAGATAAACTGTCCAAATGCATGCATTTTTTCTTGTTTACACAGTCTAAACACATCAGATCGTGTCACATATGAGCAAATATTGGTATTGGTTCACATTTTAAAGACATGGTTGGATGAAACTGACTGACCCACACAAAACCCTGACCTCAACCCCATCGAACACCCTTGGAGTGAACTGGAATGGAGATTGGGCACCAGGCTTTCTCATCCAGCATCAATGCCTGACCTCAAAAATTGTATTCTGGATGAAAGGGGCAAAAATTCCAAAAGAAACACTTTGAAATCTTAAGGAAAGCCTTCCCAGAAGAGTGGAAGCTGTTGTAGCTGCAAAGCGGGACCAACTCCATAATGATGCCTATAAGTCCCAGTTGATGTAATGGTCGGTTGTCCAAATACTTTTGTCCATATAATGCATATTAGATATGAAGTAAACTCTCTCTGGATGTGTCGCCTGAGGCTTAGACCAGCTCTGATGTCACACAAAGGTCAAGTTTTCTTACTCTTAGCCGATAAGAGATTCATAATTCATGTAAAAGAAGGTTTAGGAAACAAGAGGGCTGTTATGTCCTGCTAGTTTTGGTATTTATGACTTTAATAGAGGAGCATGCTGTGGTTGATGATGGTGCAGCTGAACTTTTTCAGTGGGGTTCAGGTTACTCAGGCTCTGGGGACAGAAATGTTCTCTATCTTAACAATGTTCTTGTTTGCCTCTATTGGAGAAACCCAGCCAAATGCAGCACACTTCTCTTTCTCTCTTGCACGTTCAATCACTCCTCAGCATTTTCACCCTGTGGTCTCCTCCCAATTTATCACACTGCAAAAAATGAAGCTGAATCATGTTCAATAACAACACCAAATTAAATTATGTCATTTTTATTCATGATCAGATATTACACATAAAACAAAGCATATAAATAAAAGAAAGTGAATTAAAGGAAATGCAGCACATTAGCCTATAGAAGGGATCTCACTGGCACTGGCACAGATGCCTTCTGATTAGATAAAGGAGCCGGATCCCTCCCCTCTCTGATTATATATCCTGTTGTTTGATTTGATAACATACATGGCTAATTTCAAACTGCGCTCTAATCAGATTTCTCTAACCTTGTTATGTGCATTTGTAGATGTGGTGGATTGGAAACTGAAATGGACTGAAACCGCTACAGTAAAATGAATTTACTGAATATTTCCTAATAGGTAACCATCCTAATTATACCAATGCATATAATTCAACAAGGCCCATGTAGGTGATGTTAGATTGATTGACCAGATTTACAAAAAGATATTTGTATGTCATAGTCAGTGTAAAACAATTAAACACCACTGTATATCAGCATTTACTGTAATATAACAGAACACCTACAGTAACAATAAAATGAAAGGCGCCAATGTTCAACTACATTTATTATTAATAATAATAATTTACAAGTCATTTAAATAACTTAAGTCACGCTCAATACAAGCATTTGCTGAATCAATAAACGAACACTTCACCTACGAAGTAATATAATTGAAATGCACAACTGGAGTCCCTTTTTTTTTTGTATGAACACCATCTTTTTTTAAATAGAAATCTTGTGTAACATTATAAATGCCTTTACTGTCACTTTTAATGAGAGTAATGCATCCTTGCAGAATAAAAGTATACATTTCTTATAAAACTCTTACTGACTCCAAACTAGTGAACAAATGAACATATAAGACTTGATTTCATCTGAAGAGTACTGATTGGATTGCAAAAATTGTGTTACATATTATTTCAGAGGCTGTGCATTTATTTTAAATTTCAAACGATTATGCCAAATATATATTTATTTATTTGTTTAGAATTTCATGTACTGGTAAACTGTGCACAATAACACCAGGAGCATGTTTATTAAAAATGTAAATTGATTTGATTCCATCTATAGGATTTGATAGCTGACCTTGGCCAGAGTTGATTTTTGAGGAAGGTCCAATGAATTGCGTCTCTGTGTGTTTCTCGCTCCTGTCAGACCCGGGGGACTCACCTTTGGCGACCTCACCGCTCTTCAAAGCCCCGCGCTACCAGGTCCCTGCCCTACCCTTGCCCGTAATTAGTTGCTCAGAGGTCTGCTTGTCTGCCAGGGGCCTCTGTCTGTGCTCTTAAAGATCTCCACTTCAAAAAGGGCTCATATTCAGAGCTATTAAATCACAACAATGCCGTGCTGCTCGGTCCTGCCCTTTAATCTTACGTCCTCCAGACCTGACCACAGCCACTGTATGCTCCACTGTCATATCAGTGCCATGCGTCTAAAGCCACTTTCACAATTCGCATGATGGGTCGTAAAAAAAATCCATCAAATTTGCTATAACAACATTTGTAAAAAATGGTAGCAATGTTTTAAGTTTCATGGGACTAAACTTAAATTTACGGTCAAAACGGTACGTTACGTTCATCTAAAATAATATAATCAGATTTGTACTCATTTTAAATCCTGTAACCATCATAATAACAAAGGTGAAACTAAGACAAGAAACTAATTATTTAAAGTGACCCTATTATTGCTAATGAAATACTGTATTTTGGTTTTAGGAGTCCCCAACAACAGGTTGACATGCATGCAAGGGCAAAAACACACTTTCATTGTCTTATAATATGCATTTATTTTTTTACCTTATTTGCTCAAGGATTCCTAAACGATTTGCTCAATGATAAATTTTTACAAACCCCTGCTGTAAACTGCTATTATTGGTCCAATTGGTCTCATTTTCATTTAATCTTGCCTGTAATGCCTGATAAAGCACTGTTTGTGAGCGCAGAGCTGCTTTGTGTACAGCATTACCGGGGAAACAGCTACTTTTACACTACAAAATCAGCACTTAGAGGCAAGAATGAATTAGCATTTTCATTTAAACCTACAAGTTGGTGGGCATTATGCTAGTGTTTCATGTTGTTGTCAACATGAAACGGCTTGGGACTCATTTTAAAACTGACTTGTTTCATTGATTCAGAGTCGACTCTTTCTTTTGAGAGACAATAACTTTATACACGATGCACTTCAGATTTAAAACTTTGCAGGATGTTTTATTTCACTTAGAGCTGCGTTACAAATTGCATGAATGGTAATTTTCTAAAATCCATAATAGAGGCACTTTAAATGAAACACCGTCACATTGATTGTCACATAAGGAATAATAGGAATGAATTAGCCTATATGGGTTTTCACTGCAAATTATAAGATGATTTACTTCCAACATTTCGACATTTATTTTGCGATTTTGGAGCGCCCTACAGTTACTGTAAATGAGTGGATTTCGCTGTAGTTAATAGAACACTGTTGTACAGTGGATAGCTGTACACGTTCATTTGTTGTTAGCATAAAGTAATCCTGCCTTTTTGCAAAATTTTGTACCTGCTCACCAAACGTACAGACTCTCAAAACAAACGTTTGTGGAAAGAAACAGAGGGAGCGTGGGAAAGAAACAGAGGCTATTTCCCTCATTAGAAATCAGTGTACCACCAGAATTATTTTACAACGGACATATCAAACAAACAAAAAAAAAAAAAAACGTATACAATTGCTTTAACAGTAAAAATGTCCCATTAGGTGACCATATAGGCTATAGAGTGAGAACTTGCCATTAACCAATTTTTTTTTATGGAACTGGAGGCAATCAGTACCAGCTTGTAGCCTACTCTTGCTGGAAGCCACCCAATAGTGGAACGGAGTTTCCTTGTGCTCTCTGAAATACCCTACTTTAAAGAGCTGCAATAATACATGACATCACAGAGAAAAGGAAACGTGCGTGTGTTAAGAGAGAGAGAGCGCTCTTTGTTCATTGTGAAGTCATCATCAAGACTTGAAGGCCATGTCTGTGGTGCTGTCCGTGAGCACTTTCATTCACGGCGTTCATTGCTTTGGTGATGATGAATGAGGTTTATGCTTGGACTAACATCTTGACTTTACAGTGTCAGAAGTGTTTTAGGCAGGGGCAGGTGGCCTGGCGTGCCACTCTGGTCAGCCTCTGGCCAGGCCTTTCTGCAGCTCTGATGGATGAGGTGGTGGATCAGCGGCTCTGCTGAAGTGCTCTGGCACCAGTTTCTCTCCAAACACGCAGATGCGATTTGCCTGACACTGTGTTTTCTTAGAAGGTGCGGCACGATGGGGTGTATCATAGAGAAGGCAGCCACAACTGCTGGCTTGTGTTTCCTTAAGTAAATATGTAGTTGGCAGACACTTCTATCCAAAATATTTAGGGATTAATTTTTGATTAGTGTGGCAGGCCACTCAGAAAGTGATATAAATATGTATATTCTGCTACAGTATAAAAATGACATCATGATTTCTGCGAGATTAGATCCTTTCTACATCAAACTTTCATGTTTAATTCAATGTGTTACTTGCAGTCTCTTTATAATTATTTGAGAAATATTAGCTATTTCTAAATCCTACACCATTGTCATTTAGTGTAGCTTTAGTCTTTGTAACGTCCAATAAATATGCCTGTAAGTGTGTACTTTAGAAGCTTGTACAGTAGTGTGTGAAAGCTTCCAGATAACTGATGATCTTGTGTTTACTGCTTCTCTTTTCACCTTGCATGAAAGATTTTTAATGAGACAGGCCTTTTCAGAACAGTCTAGGGCTGATCCCTAAATCAGGTTTTGATAGATGTGTTGATAGATTTGATAAATGTCCTTCATGCAGTCAAGATGCCCACTTCCTGCAGAAGGTAAGCACTCCTTAACAAGACTGGTCCACCTCCATATCTGACCGTGGTGATTGGGTTCACCTGCTCATAAGTCTTTTTATTTTATTTTTTTTTGCACCAGGCAAATCACCGATCAGAGAGTCCAAAAATTTTGGTCTCATTACTCTTTAAAAAAAATTTTTTTTTTTTTTCCAGAACTCCACACGCAGTGGTGTGCACGGGGGACCCTGTTTGGTGCTGAGCTTTGGACTCATTTTATGAAAACACACGGATCCAGCAACAGTGACAGCCTACCAGATTCACTGATTTTGATTAATTAGCACAGATAATTAGTATTCAGTTAATATTTAATATAGCACTACAAGTGTGAGCGGTGTGGGTGCGATGGTTGGTGAGGAGAGGCGTTTTATAGGTAGATATTTTGGCAGCGGTGTGCTGGGAGACAGGTGGCAGTAGGTTATTTCAATAATAAGTAATAATATCATCAGCTCCCTCTCAGCCCGGGGAAACACGTGCTGATGCAGAGTGTCAAGATATCCCAGCATGCTTTGAGGTTATAAAAATAGCCCCTTCACAGCTGTGCGCTAAGGAAGAGCTATAGCCACACAAAATATAAAGTCCTGATGAGCTTCACAGTATTATGCACGTCTCTTCACAAAACATTGCTTTTTTTTCCCATTATAAATGTCTTAATATTCTGTATTATACAGTAAAATCACTTTAAAGACAGTAATCATATTCCTTAGGCTGTATTATAATTTTTTTTAGACACACTTTATTTTAAGGTCCAATTCTCGCTATTACCTAACCATTAACTATGACTTTTGCCTCAATAAACTTCTAATTTGCTGCTTATTAATAGTAAGGTAGCTAAGTTTACGTACTAAAGAATGTGTAGATAAAGAAATATTCGTTTTAATAAACAGTATATATGTTAATAATATGCATGCTAATAAGCAACTACTTCCTTAATAGCATGTATATAAATGTTCCTGTGGCTCAGTGGTAGAGCATTGTGCTGGCAGTGCAAAAGGTTGTGGGTTCAATTCCCAGGGAACGCATAATAGGTAAACATTTTTTAGCCTGGATGCACTGTAAGTTGCTTTGGATAAAAGCATCTGCTGAGAGCGTAAACATAGTTTAAATTGATCCCTCTACTTATGTGTTACCAATTTATTATTATTTTAATTAGGTTTACTTTATGTCTATTTTATTAGATGTTGACATTTTATTAATAATTTTACAGATCTGTGATATTTGTTTCTTTTTTTATGTTTCTTCACAATCTACACAGGTTTAAACTTGGAACTGATTCTGTTATGTTTATGTATTTTCTCATTTAAACCGACTGTGAAGTAAAATAACAAAAATGTGTAAAATATAAACATTTAAAAAGAAGCAAAATAATCATAAATGTAACCATGTGTAAGCTAAATTCCAATCCCTCAAGGAGAAATCCCTAATATTTTCTTTATCCTTTATTTCTAACCTGGTGGGCATCATGTACAATTTCTTGTTGTATTTAATAATAATAATAATAATAATAATAATAATAATAATAATAATAATAATAATAATAATAATAATAATAATAATTGATAATTGTTCATTTATGTCATTAATAAAGTTGAAATGACTGAAATAAATGTCTAGAACTGATGGAAATATTTTTTATTGATTATATAACACAAGTCTATTTTTTTTTTGAGTTTGAATGAGACCAAGAGGTACTGAAAAACTTGATTTAGGCTTTGTTGTGGCCACAGTAAAATGACTGATGGCATGGTAGTTTCATCTATCTTCTGTATTTCAGAACCTTTGCGATATTTTTCCACTGGGAGGCACCATTATCTGTGTCTTCAGCAAAGCTGATGCATGGTTTTATTATCTGCGTTCATCTGAAGGGCGGCACACACACAGCCAACTGGAGACCTGCCCCTCCAGCTGCTCCTGAAGGAAACACACACACACACTCGTTCCCAAACCTCCTGAGGTCCTAATAAATCCTTGTCTCTGAAATTGACTGAAATGATGCTCTAGGGTTAGAACTTTAACTAGTGCTGATATGTGATTTCTCTAATGTGTTACCATGTACCCACAGAATACCAAATTATGAAAACATATTACATATAACTATATGGATTATATTACAGCATTATATATTATTAGATTTTAATATACTGGCTATAAACAGTATTTGTACACTTAAAACATTCAAATAGTCATTTTATGGATCACTAACAATACTAGTTAATGGGCTTTTTTTATTGCAATGATGAAATAAAGAACAAGTTCTAAGTGACTATTTAAAAAATATATTTTGTCTTTTTTTCCATTTAAAAATGTAAACATTGTTAATGTGATTTTCCATGCATTCTCAGAAAAAAGATACAAAAGCTGTCACTAGGATGGTACCCTATTAAGAGAGGTACTAATTTGTCCCCTTAAGGTACTAATATGCACACTCTAAAGGTAAATAATATAAGGTAAGGTTTACTTTTTGAAACGGTAACATAGCAGTGGCAGACTTTATACCTTTTTTTTTCTTAGAGTGTGTGTGTATATATATATATATATATATATATATATATATATATATATATATATATATATATATGTGTGTATATGTGTGTGTGTGTGTGTGTGTGTGTGTGTGTACTTGTTTTTCTATTCTGGTGGGGACTTGAATACACACAGACTCATGGGGACTCGTGTCACGATGGGGACCTAAATTAAGGTCCCCACGGGTAAACAAGCTAACACACACACACGTCTGGTCAGCTATCCTTGTGGGGACTCTCCATAGGCGTAATGGTTTTTATACTATACAGACCGTATTTTCTATCACTCTACACCAACTCTACAACCCTAAACATAACCCTCACAGGAAACTTTCTGCATTTTTAGATTTTCAAGAAACTTCATTCTGTGTAATTTGTGTGGAAAATAAAAACAAATTAACAATACATTTTCTTATAATCATTGTTCTCACAATGTTTTCATGTCCAATATGTTTGCCCAAATACAGCTGAGCTTTTTGCGAACTAGTCCTAGGTTTTTCACTTAATCTCAACAAAACCCCTGCTGTACAATTCTCTGGACCCTCTCAAATTATCAAAAAACAACAACAACAACAAAAATTTACTTTACACTTTGGTAAGCTACAACATGGGTCACTTTTAAAGGGATGTGGCTAATCATACCCAAAAGTCTATAAATCTTAAACAAAAGCTCAAAACTTTGAAACAAGGTGAGCATAGTCGACAAATGATTCTAAACAAGCATGCAACATTTTATGGACATTCGACAATAGGTGGCGCTATAACAGTCATTATTGTTAAAAATCATCATATTTCAGGTAAATGATCTGGATTTGCCTAAATCATTGATTTAGGTGATTAAAACCATGTTAACAAAATGTCACTTATGTGCTTAAATGCCTGAAGTGCTTGTACCCCGGAAATTGCTGCTTGCACCTATAATATTTATTTATTGATCAATTGATACATTGTTTTACTTGATTTACCTTTTCTAAATTGTTTTCTCTATATTTATATTCTGTTTATATACAACATAAAGAACAAACAAAAAAAACATATGTCATTTACTGACAGGTATATTGTGATCAGAAAAAGATTTACAAGCCTAATATCTAATATTTATAAAATTGTGACCTCCTTCCTCCCCTCCAGAATCCATCCTGTCGGCTCAGACTTGTGTATTTAATCATCTGCGTATCTCTGCTTCATTCCGTCCATGTAAAGTTAGGTGACACTGTACAGTTTCCATACATATGTAGAATAATTTAGTGCTTCACTTCAACAAGGAGGACGTTTTGTTTAAATCCCCCCAAAAAATTACAATGGAGCAATTAAAATAAATCTTCACTTGCACTTCCATTAACCCCGGCTGGTTTTGCGTTTCACTGCCAGAGACCCAGCGGATTTGGCCTTTCCATGATTTATGTTGTCTTCCTCCAGAAATCAGAGAGAAAAACACGCCCAAAGTTCTTTCTTTCTTTCTCTCTTTTTTTTCTGGGGGGTGGGGGGTGGGGTGCATAGATAAAGTCCTCATATGTTTTTTGCTCTAAGGAAAAATAATACATTTTCCACATCTATTAGAGTATGCCATAAATCTCACACACCTAGCAGAAGCCTTCAAGGGAACACGTAAGAGACAAAGGCGGAATGTTATATTTCATGTTCAGAGTCTCTGCTGTATATGGAAATATATTTATGTAATGTCAACATATAGAGTAGTGTTTTCTGGAGGAATGTTGAGATGTGATAAAGGAGTTATAGCTGTAGGCCATTGTACAGCCTGTAGGAGACATTGTAGGAAGTCACCATAAAACAAAACCCAAGACTTTCAATTATAAAAGTTTCCTTTCCTTTCCAACATAAACACTGAACATGAAGTGCAGGTCAATTTGAGAACACCACGAGCCCATCTTAAAACTGTGAGATTCATTTATAATTATATTTCATATAATTTATATTTACACATTTGCTTGGATTTTTATTTTATTTTCCAAAGCAACTTAAAATACAATTGAATCAATGCGTGAATTTTAAGGGACTCAACCCCATAATCTTCTGTTGCTAGCACCATGAATTACCAATTAGTCTACACAGTATTTAATGAATGACATGTACATTTAATAATAATAATAATAATAATAATAATAATAATAAAACATTTTATGTTAAAATAATAAAGCAGTTTTGTGTTAAAATAGTCCTAATATTAAAAATATTTACTTTCGTGATATGGCAATGTTAGTTCAAGTTAACACTTGAAATGCTATGACCTCAACAACGCTATGAGAATTCATGATAATTGTAAATATACTCAACATATATCCAAGCAGTAGGTTTTTTTATTTTTTTTTATATTTTCATAGTCGATAAATCAAATCTTGTGTTGAAAATGTATAAATGTTTCCCAAAACATGAAGCCAATATGAATGCGGATAAAAATAAAAATAGTTTCAGTTGACATTGAGGCTAGTCACTCGGATAGAGCTTGGTGCAAGTTAAAATGTGTTGGTGTTTACTGTCTTTTACTGTGGTGGCAAGCACACATTTCCCAGGACTGAAATCATAGCCCTGTAGGAAAAAAATCAGAAACGAAGAGAAAACAAAGCAAAACTATAATTACCAAATGGCTTCTAGTGCCAATGTGGACAAAATAAATAAATAAATAACTGAATGTTTATAAGATTCATAACAATTCTAACTAAATTAGTTGCCCTCACACTGATCTCATAAGCAAATATGTTCTTGGTACTTTTGGCTCAGATAACAAGAGGAAATGAGATCATTTGTGCTAGTGGCTATTGAATGAGCTACATTTTAAGAAAGGGAGCAAGAGTGTGTGTGTGTGTGTGTGTGTGTGTGTGTGTGTGTGTGTGTGTGTGTTTGTGTGTCTCTGTCTGCTGGTGAACACATTCTTCATGAGAAATTAGAAACCTACAGCGCTTACTTTAACAGGTTACTACTTGGTCTGTAGATAAGTGCATGGGCCTGCCTTGCTCTGGGCCAGAGCTCAGAAGATCTACTGAACGAAACCCCATGACAATATGAACAGTGTTTCTGTTGTTAAAGAGATAGTTCACCCCAAAATGAAAATGTTGTCATCATTTAAAATCTCAGTTCTTTCAGGACCACTATTTTCCAATATGATGTCAAAGAGCATAGAGTTTGGATTGGCAGTACGGTTCGGTTCTGGGCAAGAACCCCCTGCCCAGCCGATGTGAGCTTGACTAATGTGACTGCAAGGACTGAAGCTGACGCTAGATGTTATTTCAAATCTGAAAAAAAAAAAAAAAAAACATCAAAGAAACACACACACAAGTAGTCCTACTTCTCAAGCCATAAGGGTGTCTTTGTGTGACAAACAGACCTAAGGTGTAATTTTTTGGATAACTTTGCCAAAGCCATTTAATGGCCAACAAATTCATCTGGTCTTTTGTATTGAGCCTTTCTTTTGAGTTGGAATACCACAATTCTGAGTTTCGAGGACAGGAAAGATCAAAACAAAGTCATGATGAGACAGCTACAACATTGAAAGCACCATGTCATTTGGAGAGTGAAGTCTGCAGTGAATTGGAATGAATTATTTATTTTAATAAGTTATTTAAATTTTCCATGCTGAATTTCAACCATTTTAGGGGTGGGATGTACAGAAAAAATTTGTCAAAAAAGTTTAAAGTTCATCAACAGTCACTGTTGAACCTGATACCAAGAATAAATGTGTAACAAAAACTACTATTTTTCTTCATTTTGAATTCATATTGTTATTCATGTTTATTGTTCACACAGCTTTATTGTTATGTTTACCACTGAATGTGTATCATAGTAGTAATTAAATGAATAGTAATTGGAGAACTTTGCAACATAAATACTGTTATTTTCTCCTTTATTACTATGAAGCAGGTAATATGACTATGATAATGAGAAAAATAGAGAAAAGGGTGGGTATTGAGGTGGGATATGGGTAAGGTAAAACGTACAGTATGGGATTTTTGGCCCCCAGGGGTCACTCAATCAAAATAATAACATAAGACGTATTTGATGACATCGGGAAAGAGCATAGGCTCATGGGAGTTATTGTTCATTGGAACACGCGCTCTGTCACTCCCTATCATTCCTCACTCTTTCTAACTTATTATTTTGACAATCACGTCTTTTCAAACGGAGAGATATATGAATTATGAGACCCCTATCGCTAGTAGTAATATATGTAAAAAAAAACACGGTCGCCTTTCGTTAATAATTATAATTACGTTTATACGATGATATCGAACAAGATCTGCATTTGAAGCTACTTTATCCAGCTAGATATAGAACAAATGTAGATTTACATTATAGTATACATGAGAGCTAGTCCGTCTGCGTTTTACACAAGACATCATCGTTTCACAAAATATACGGATAGATATAGTTAGCTGAATGGATGCATACCTGTTTATCAGAATGCAAGTGAGTTCGGCATCTCTCTGTAGTTTCAGCTTGTCACGAAACTCTATCTTGGAAATGCAACTCCAATATTTACCCGTGTCTTGTTTCTTATCTTGTCCCAAAACCTTCTCGGGTCATTTATTTCACCCGTACGTTTGCGCTTCACATAACGTGCAGGCAAAGCATAATCATGATCCATAACTAAGTTATTGATTGAGGTATAAATATGAATATAAACAATATAAATATAAAATATAATAGTCTCGATCAAGGCTAGCTACTACTTTTTCTTCTTCGTCTCGTCTTTGCTTCTGTTCACCTTTGTATTTGGTGGTTCCGCAGGAAGTTAGATAAACTAGAGGGGTCAAAGTTTATATGATGCCATAGACGGGCGACAAAACGGAAATAAAGAAACGTGCCATGTCTTCTAATTAAACTATAATTTTCTCCGGATTTGAAAGTTCGTGGAAACTGTCGGGATAATGTAAGTACACAACTAAGAAATATATATAACATAGATATGGTGATTTCTGCTATTTTTAAAGCAGAACAATTACATATTGCGCCTTTAAGGAAAGGTTTGGTGCTATTGGTAGGTTTAAGGATGGGTTAAGATGTAAGGGATGGGTCAACAGTGTAATTATATATGTAATTACAGAAATTAATAACAGATATAATTACATGCTGGTATTTTCAAAATATAAGTACAATGTAAAAACATGTATGTACACATTAAGTGCATTGTATCAAATGATTAATCTACATGCAAGTACATGGTAAAAGCAATCAAATACACAGTAAAGTGGGACTGAGAAATGTTTTAAATGACAAAAAAATTATCACAAAAAAGGAACAAATCAGCAAATATATTTAAATATTGTGAAAAATAGCTTGTCATAAAACATTAAGTTGCAGCAACAATAAAAAATAAAAAAGTTTTACAATTTTGTGACAAATCCCCAAAGTGGCAATAAGTGTGTATAATGCTTTTATTGTGATTTTGCCCCACAGTGTTCATCAACACCATTCAATTATTTCATGAGACAAAAACAGCACACTGGTTTGGAATAATTATACTTTTCTCCAGCAATATTGTTTTAATGTCAAACTTTAATGCTGTTAATCAATCCTATAATGCTAAAGGCTGTATAATCTTTGGGTGGATTATGGGTATGTACTTATAATACGTGCTTCCCCTTTACTGAATAATATTCCAGTACAGAGAGGAGCTCTGTTGAGCGCTGTCAGTTAGCTATGTACTGGCACTGTCTCGTTGGATCAGTGCAGAGAGATTCCAGGCATTTTTAATGGATTATACATTAAACAAAGTGAAGATGAGTTACTTTCTCAAACATGAAATGATCCATGGTCTCCTGTGCGTGCTGGATCAGCTTTAGAAGTTGTGATGCTCAGATTACACATTCCCTTGCTCATCAGGAAAGAGCATCGAAAGACAGAGGACTTATCTCTCTTTCATGCGCGTATGAATGAACAATCTGTGCAGGTCTTCCTCCTCGACTCTTTGTACTGAGGAATCAGATACATCTCAGACAAATAAGAGGAGCTCCCTCAGTCCCCTCTCTGTGCCCTGGTATCCTCCCTCTTGCCCTACAGTCACTCCATTCTTCTGCGGGCCTGTCTAAAGTGCGGTCCTGCCGCAGGCTTCAATGGGCGGCAGTGATGGGGCTAAAGCTCTGTGCTTTAATAAGGCCTGTCTGTCAGCGCTGGATTCCAGCGGTCACACAGCTCCACCCTAATCCTGCCAGTCATCTCTCTCCCTTTCCCTCTCTCTCTTTTCTCAGAAACATGTCTTTTGTTTATGATTAGCAGATGAACTTCCTAATATCTTCCTGAGGAAATCTATACTAGTTTTAAATATTTCTACTGGCCAAGGCAACTGTTTTTTCACCCAGCACTTTTTCTATAAGAAAACTTTTATTTTGCCATATGAAAATAAGATTTAAATGCATCATTAACAGCTAAATTGTGAGAATGTACACTAAACAAAATTGCACTTACCACTTTAGATTGCACTTGCCCCCTTCTTGGTGCTTGACATTTAGGCTGACTTTTCCCACACAGAAACTAAAATTGTATAAAGTTGGTTTGAAACAACATAAATTTTGTCTCTATTTTTAGTATTTTGACATATTTGAGTGAACTATTCAATTTAAAATTAAAATTAAATTTATGCATTTAGCAGACACTTTTATCCAAAGTGACTTACAGTGCATTCAGGCTATCGATTTTTACCTATTGTGTATTCCCGGGGAATCGAACCCCCAATCTTGTGCTTGATAATGCAATGCTCAATTATTAGACATTAGAAGCACAAATGTTATCTATCCCTGATTTTATTTTTATGTTCAAGATGTCCATTTAGTGTGTTCATTTTCAAAAGATGACGATCACATCTGTAATACATTGCAAAGGCATGGCTGTTGGATGGACAAAATTCAGAGGACATACAGTTCACATTTACGATTTGGGTCCCACTTTATATTAGGTGGCCTTAACTACTATGTACTTACATAAAAAATAATTACAATGTACTTATTGTGTTCATATTGTATTGTAAAACACTTTTGCTGCTATTGAGGTGGGATGGGGTAAGGTTAGGGAGAGGGTTGGAGGTATGGGTAAGTTTAAGGGTGGGTTAAGGTGTAAAGTATGGGTCAACAGTGTAATTATAAATGTAATTACAGAAATTAAATACATATGTAATTACATGTCATTTAAAAATAAAATATAAGTACAATGTAAAAACATGTATGTGCAAAATAAGTACATTGTACTAAATTATTAATTAAAATGTTAGTACATAGTAGTTAAGGCCACTTAATATAAAGTGGGTCCACGATTTGTAATATATTGTATAATACAGCATTTAAAATGTTTATCAGATGTTTGTGCTCAAATAAGTTTTTTTTAAAAACAGAACACAATACTTACCAGATATACCCATTCAGGTGTCTTTATCTCAGCCTATTTAACATGTCATCAAATAGGCTACAGGCGATTTGAAATGGGTTTACAGTAACAAAGTTATTACTTGGAACTACCCATTCTGTTTTAAACATTTTTATTGGATCGAGGCCAGACGAAAATATATGGTACCTGTCATATTCAGTGAGAAAATGAACCATTAAGGGATCCTGACAACTCCAAGTATAAGATTTACACATGATAATAATAAAATAATAATCCCTAAAAAAAAAGTGGAGCAGCCATATCCTGGGGCGACTTAAGGGATGATGTTTGATGTGTTTGGTTGGTTTTCTGACAGTCACTTGATCTGGCATGGTTTGGTGTGGGTTTGTAAGACCTGCTGATTCACTACTTTTCCACAGCGTGTGTCTGAACCTGTGTACTGAGAGAGTGAACACACAGCTGTGTCAGGTGCTCATCCCTCTTCAGAATAGGATACATTACTCTGTGGCTAACCACAGGAAACATGTGCTAACTTGGCGTAGATAAACTAAACGTTCTGATGCAGGATCTGAGACATGAATATAGAGGAATGAATCATCACCCTTTCCCTGATCTCCTCCAGGTATCACAGAGAAGTCAAATCTAGAGGTAGTAGAAGATAAAGACAAACCACTTGAATCAGAAAAACAGCAACATCTTTTATGGTTGCTCAAATCTTTATTGAAAGAACCATGGTAAATGCAGTGTTATTTCTTATTTTTCTAGAACGCAGAAGTACATTAGCTAAACTGTACTGCTAGAGGCCAGTTTTACAATGCCATTGTGTGTGTGTGTGTGTGTGTGTGTGTGTGTGTGTGTGTGTGTGTGTGTGTGTGTGTGTGTGTGTGTTTGATTAGTGATTGACTTTTTATTATTATTTAAAATTCAAATAGATAGGACCTGTAGGTAACTTGCATTATTGCATGCCTATTTTCAACACAGGAAACAGCTGCCTGTGGGTGTTGCCAAGATTCCAGCTAATTGGACTAACTTGACGCATAATAGGGTTCCTATTATGCGCTTTTACAAAGTATTGATTTTGTTCTGGGAGTGTACTAGAACATGCTAGGTGGTTTGAAAAATGCTTTATTTTTTAAATAATTTACATTAATAAAATACCTTTCTCCCCAGCCTGGCACAAAAGGCTTGATTAGTTCCGGGTTTGATGAAGGCCCACCTTCCGAAAAAAAAAAAGTGATGTGATTGGTTAGCTGTGCCAGTGCATTTTGATAATGTGATTGGTGAACAGTTTAGACAGTGTTTCAGTAGTGCCCCACCTCTTGCCAAAGCAGTAAGTTTTGTCTGCTCCGGTTAAGGATCACATCAATATTATCACTCCGTTGAAGCTTTGCATGCACGGATATTGAAAGACATACAGGTGCTGGTAATATAATTAGAATATCATCAAAAAGTTGATTTATTTCACTAATTCCATTCAAAAAGTGAAACTTGTATATCATATTTATTCATTACACACAGACTTATATATTTCAAATGTCAAAAAATCCCAAATTCAGTATCTCAGAAAATTTGAATATTGTGAAAAGGTTCAATATTGAAGACACCTGGTGCCACACTCTAATCAGCTAATTAACTCAAAACACCTGCAAAGCCCTTTAAATGGTCTCTCAGTCTAGTTCTGTAGGCTACACAATCATGGGGAAGACTACTGACTTGACAGTTGTCCAAAAGATGGCCATTGACACCTTGCACAAGGAGGGCAAGACACAAAAGGTCATTGCAAAAGAGGCTGGCTGTTCACAGAGCTCTGTGTCCAAGCACATTAATAGTGAAGGGAAGGGAAAGATGTGGTAGAAAAAAAGTGTAAAAGCAATAGTACAAGCAACCCTGGAGAGGATTGTGAAACAAAACCCATTCAAAAATGTGGGGGAGATTCACAAAGAGTGGACTGCAGCTGGAGTCAGTGCTTCAAGAATCACTACACACAGACGTATGCAAGACATGGGTTTCAGCTTTCGGATTCCTTGTGTCAAGCCAATCTTTAACAACAGATGCGTCAGAAGCGTCTCACTTCAAAAAGGACTGGACTGCTGCTGAGTGATCCAAAGTTATGTTCTCTGATGAAAGTAAATTTTGCATTTCCTTTGGATATCAGGGTCCCAGAGTCTGGAGGAAGAGAGGAGAGGAACATAATCCACGTTGCTTGAGGTCCAGTGTAAAGTTTCCACAGTCAGTGATGGTTTGGGGTGCCATGTCATCTGCTGGTGTTGGTCCACTGTGTTTTCTGAGGTCCAAGGTCAACACAGCCATATACCAGGAAGTTTAGAGCTCTTCATGCTTCCTGCTGCTGACCAACTTTATGGAGATGCAGATTTCATTTTCCAACAGGACTTGGCACCTGCACACAGTGCTAAAGCTTCCAGTACCTGGTTTAAGGACCATGGTATCCCTGTTCTTAATTAGCCAGCAAACTCGCCTGACCTTTACCCCATGGAAAATCTATAGGGTATTGGAAAGAGGAAGATGCGCTATGCCATACCCAAGATTGCTGAAGAGCTGAAAGCTACTATCAGAGCAACCTGGCTCTCATAACACCTGAGCAGTGCCACAGACTGATCGACTCCATGCCACACCGCATTGCTGCAGTAATTCAGGCAAAAGGAGCCACAACTAAGAACTGAGGGCTGTACATGCTCATACTTTTTATTTTTATACTTTTTAGTTGGCCAAGATTTCTAAAAATACTTTCTTTGTATTGGCCTTAAGTTATATTCATATTTTCTGAGATACTGAATTTGGGATTTTCCTTAGTTGTCAGTTATAATCATCATCAAAATTAAAATTAAAATAAATAAAAATTTGAAATATATCAGTCTGTGTGTAATGAATGAATATAATATACAAGTTTCACTTTTTGAATGGAATTTATTAAACAAATCATCTTTTTGATGATATTCTAATTATATGACCAGCACCTGTATTAGAGTGTCAATGTTATTATTATTATTTTTTTATGTATTTTTGGGGCTAAATCTCAAATTTTAGATACAATGTCAACAACCGCTTAAAAAATGCATTAACTAAGTACAGATAAATGTATTATGTTTATTGTTCTTTAATTCTAACATTATAACATGAATTGTTATACAGTTGAATTTATTCATACCATATTCTCATAATTGAAGTGTAAATTATGTAGATTACTTCATTGTCCAGAACTGTATTGTCAGCAATTTATATATATATATATTAAAAAAAAACCTGTGTTTCTACAGCATTTCTTCATATTCTTCGTATTTAAGGTGCCTTAAATGTCCTATTGTGTGCTCAATAAACTGTAATATATATTTAACCATAAAAATATATTATATATTTTATATATTTCAATATTAAAATACTAAATATTCTGGTCATTTCTGTGGGTAGTTTGAGCCACTGGAAGACCCAAATCCATGTACCCCAGAGCAATGGGAAATGCTTGATGACCACCAGACTTCATCCCGACCTGGTCAGCCTCAATGCACTTCCCAACTGTTCAAACAATAGAAATGGAATCTCACAACTGTACCTATGTCAATGTTCATGGCTTTGACAACACAGAACACTCAGGACAGAAGTTGCTCCCACAACTATATATGTCACTTCTAATGTTCCATGTCAGTGGTTTGCAGTGGCAGGATGGTGTGGACATGATCTGAGGCTGAGTAAGTCTGGATTCATGGTGTGGTGATGTGATTTCACAACCAAGTCCTACCCGTAGGGAAGGATATCTAACAAAGTACATTCCCCTCTATACCTCTGGCACCAAGTCAGTCTTTAGAGTAATTGAAATGCGAGGAGGGCTTGGTGGTTAATTAATGACGTTCATTAGGCTGCCTCTAACTGTTACCATTAACCTTCACAAACAGAGGGACAGCAAGTCTCTCTGCTCCCATAATTCCCTGCATTCTCAGAGTCAACCAGACATATGCTTTCCTGTGGAAATGCAGTCTGCCCCCTAAAATAGTTCCACTCCAGATGGACTTTCATTCAACTAAATGCCACTGAATTGGCTGCTTAAAGGTTTGAGGTTAATTTACACCATTGCATATCATATCAAAGCTTTTAATATGATTTACACAGTGCAACACGCTTCAGACTTTTCTCTATTTTAAGGGCAGGAAAACACAGGATGAGGGGAGAAATTGATTTGGGCCTCGGCACACCAAGCCGAGCACTTAGTGTTCATTTATCACTACTGTCGGCACAGTAGCTGTCACACATGCATTTAGTTTTGGAATTTACCTTTGCAGTTTTGCATTGGGAGTATATTTGTCACACTCATTAGCACCCTGTATTCATCTCCCTGTGGTCAGTTTAATGGACAGTGTGGTTGTGGCAGCATGTCATTTTGCCTGCATTAGTTATCAGCGTCAGCATAAAGCCCTATTCCTCACCAGAACCACCAGCACAAGCCACTGGATCAATCTCATGCTTTGAAATGCTGCACATTTTCCAGGCCACAATGGGGTCGGACTGAAGAAACAGTGAGCTGAAATTTGAATATTATGATGTCTCCTTGTCTACACACACAAAATAGATAGATAGATCAGTGGGTCACTCAGGTAAACAAATCCACTCAGCACTAATGTTTCATTTGGCAGTCTCGCACTAATAGGTGTGATACAGTTTGGTGTGTTTCTATTCAGGGTTTTTCCATATCCAGACTTTTCCCATCTATACTAAACTTGTGTTAAAATTAAGGAAATTGTATTATGCACTTGTTCACAAGAACTTACAATTTTAAATGGGTTATACATGTGTTACAAACACGCCAGTTTCCACCTCCACACAATCACGGCGCACACCCTCACCTGAATTCTAAACAATCACCACCTGACCCTCATCACCTGCCATCCACCACAGCCCTACATAAACCACACACACGCACCCAGTCATTGTCCGGTCACGTTCGCGACAAGATTACTCACCTGCGCTAACTATAAGGACTAACTCCTCTTTACCTTCTCTCCAAGGATATTCTCCGAAGTCTACTCCTTCTTCTTCTCTCTAAGGATTACTCCCGAAGACTCCTCCAAGACCTCACGGTGCGTGTGTGTGTGTTCACCTCCTTCCCAGCACGGATTCAGATCCCTCATCCACTCCTCACTACCTGCTCCTCTGCTTGTGTCTTTAAATAAACATCATACTCATCTGTTACTCCTCTGTCTCCGAGTGATCCATAACAGATGACCGGACCAGCACCGAGAGACACAAGCATGAGCCTCACAGAGCCCCGGCCAAGAACTGGTAGATGCACTCCACCGAACACTCATGTCTGCACCCGCATCACCACCACCAGCGAGCACTTCCGCAAACCCGTTATCCCTCCTTCACCTGCCATGCACGCCAGTCCCATGGCCCGGCCAGCGCCCTACTCTGGTTTGGCGGAGGAATGCAGCGGTTTCCTTCTTCAGTGTTCACTGGTCCTGGAGATGCAACCGCTCTCATACCTCACGGATCGATCTAAGGTAGCGTTTATCATCTCACAATTACAAGGCAAGGCATTGCACTGGGCAGACTCTCTCTGGACCCTGAATAACCCTGTAACCCAGTCATTCTAGCTTCATCGAACAATTCCCGGGAAGTTCTCGGCAAACCGGCCTGGGACTCATCGATCGGTGAGAGACTCTATAATTTAAAACAGGGAACTATGTCTGTCAATGATTATGCCTTGCAGTTCAGAACTCTGGCGGCCTCCAGTGGGTGGAACGAACAGGTCCTACTCACTACCTATCGTCAAGGACTGGATCCCAGAGTGCGGTTGCATCTTGCTGCATACGAGGATACCATCGGCCTGGAGCGATTCATCCAACTGTCCATCCGCTTCGCCACTCATATGCTTTCGTGCTTAGAAGAGCACCAGGGCCAGGCACATTCCTCCACACCGCTTTGCCGACCAGAGAACGTCAGCTCCCCAGAACCAGCCAACGAGCCCATGCTCGTGGACTCCTACTGCCTCATTACGCGGAGCGTCAAAGACAGCTGGCCCAGAATCTCTGTCTATACTGTGCAGCTTTCGGGGCATACCATAGCTGGGTGCCCCGTTCGTCCTCCTCATCCCATGGTGAGTGCCATCCTTCCCTCACGATATCAGATGAAACCACTCACCACTGTTGTGACACTTACTGCGGCTGATGTCTCTCTTCCAGTTTCTGCCTTCCTCGATTCTGGGTCAGCCGGCAACTTCATCTCCGGCGCACTCTGCCGTCAACTCAAGCTCCCAACCACGGCCACGCCGGCCGCTTACCAAATCCACACAATCACCGGCAGGCCGCTAAGTAAGAAATATGTACGCCACTGCGTGGGCCCTATCTCTCTTCAAACTGGACTCCTTCACCACGAGGATATCCATCTGATGGTTCTGGAGGATTCCACCGCTGACGTCATCCTAGGACACCCTTGGTTGGAGCAGCACAACCCCGTCATCTCCTGGAGGACCGGAGAAATCCTGAAGTGGGGCAAAGCCTGCTTTCAATCATGTATCTCCGGCTGTCCTGTCCCAATGGAACATTCCCCCTGAACACGTACCAGTCTACTCCACCTCCATTGAAAGACCTGTCGAGAATGAGTCCATCTCCATTCCCCAGTGCTACGCCCCCTTCAGCTATGTTTTCTGCCCGAAGCGGGCCTCCAAGCTGCCTCCACACCGGCCATGGAACTGTGCCATAGATCTGCTGCCGGGTTAACCAGTGCCAAAGGGACGGATCTATTCCTTATCTGTCCCTGAGGAGAAGGCCATGGAGGAATACATCAGGGAGGCGCTGGCTCAAGGTTACATCCGCCCATCTACCTCCCCTGCTGCTTCCAGCTTCTCCTTCGTGGCCAAGAAGGATGGAGGGTTACGGCCGTGCATTGATTACCGAGCTCTCAACAAAATAACTCGGAAGTTTTGTTATCCTCTTCCCCTCATCCCAGCGGCCCTGGAACATCTCCGTGGTGCCACTGTGTTCACCAAGTTGGACCTCCGCAGCGTGTATAACCTCATCCAGATACGTGAGGGGGACGAGTGGAAGACCGCCTTCATTACCCCTACTGGCCACTACGAATACTGTGTTATGCCGTATGGACTTGTTAACGCCCCCTCCGTATTCCAGGACTTCATCCATGAGGTGCTCCGGGAGTTCCTCCATCAGTTCATCCTAGTCTACATCGATGACATCTTGATTTACTCCCGGAGCCAGGCAGAACATCAACGCCACGTTGCGGAGGTCCTGCAACACCTGAGGGACTACCAGCTCTACCTAAAAGCAGAAAATTTTTATTCCATCAACCCTCAGTGCAGTTCCTTGGATATACAATCAACCGCAGTGGCATCCGGATGGACGAGGGGAAGGTAAGAGCCGTCAGGGACTGGCCCATTCCCAGCACCATAAAGGAACTGCAGCGATTCCTTGGCTTCGCCAACTTCCATAGACGATTCATTAAGAACTTTAGTACCATCACCAGTCCACTTACCAACCTCCTTCGACAGAAGCCCAAGTCCCTGTCATGGACTCCAGCCACCACCGAAGCCTTCCAAACATTGAAGCAGGCTTTCACGACCGCCCCACTCCTCGTGCATCCTGATCCTGAATTACCATTTGTCATGGAAGTAGACGCCTCTACCACCGGAGTGGGAGCGGTCTTATCCCAGTAGCAGGGGACACCCAGCCGCCTCCATCCATGCGCCTTCTTCTCCCGAAACTCAACCCGGCAGAGGTCAATTATGACATTGGCAATAGGGAGCTACTAGCCTTTAAGCTCACCCTGGAGGAGTGGAGACATTGGCTGGAGGGAGCCAAACACCCCTTTCAGGTATTCACAGACCACAACAATCTGGAATACCTCAGAGCAGCCAAGAGACTCAATCCAAGACAAGCCCACTGAGCATTATTCTTCACCCGCTTCCAGTTTACCATCACCTACCTCCCTGGGGCTAAGAATAGAAAGGCCGATGCTCTGTCCAGATGTTATGCACCCGAGGAAAAGTGGGAAGACCCCGAACCCATCCTTCCAGACAAAGTCATAGTCGCCCCTATCTCCTGGTATGCACAGACTCTCCCTCCAGCCGAAGCCTGCAACAACACTCCGCCGGGTTGCCCACCTGGTCTCCGATATATCCCTAGGACACAGCACACTCCTCTCATCCACTCCACCCATACATCACCTGGCACTGGTCACCCGGTGTACCATTCATCACCTTCGCCGTTCCGAGGCCCCCCAGTACCAACCCAGTCAGAAGGTCTGGCTGTCTACCCGGGACATCTGCCTGCGTCTGCCCTGCCGCAAGCTCAGTCCCAGATTCATTGGCCCATTCACCATCACCCAGCAGATCAATCCGGTCACCTACAAACTGCCACTCCCCCCAGAGTACCGGATTCACCCAACCTTCCACGTTTCACTCCTTAAACCTCACCATCCTCCTGTTCTTCCCTCCACATAACCTGGTGAGACGGAAGCCCCCCCTCCTCTCCTCCTTGATGACGGCGCAGCCTACTCGGTCAAGGACATCCTGGACTCCACGGCGGTGTGGTGGTCAGCTGGAATATTTAGTGGACTGGGAAGGATACAGTCCAGAAGAACGTTCCTGGGTCCCACGCAATGACATATTGGACCCCGCCTTGCTGGATACCTTCCACTCAATGCATCCCAACCGACCTGCTCCCAGAGGAAGAGGACGACCACCACGTCGTCAGGGTCCCCAGCCCTCAGGAGCGGGCCCTGGGCAGGGGGGTACTGTTACAAACACGCCAGGTTCCACCTCCACACAATCACGGCACACACCCTCACCTGAATTCTAAACAATCACCACCTGACCCTCATCACCTGCCATCCACCACAGCCCTACATAAACCACACACACGCACCCAGTCATTGTCCGGTCACGTTCGCGACAAGATTACTCATCTGCGCTAACTACAAGGACTAACTCCTCTTTAAATAAACATCATACTCATCTGTTACTCCTCTGTCTCCGAGTGATCCGTAACAACATGTATGTAGTTATTTTTAATAACAACAGAGATTTTAGGACTTTTTGCACGAAGTTCTTAGTTTTTCTACAAAATGTGAAAAACATTCATAACTATATCATGTCACATTCAATATCAAAAATCCAGACTATTGAACGAAATCCACTGGAAGGTTGATCAAGGGCAAGATTAATTAACTAATTTCCAATTAAACATACTTTAAGAATTGTATTTCTCCAGTTTAGAAAGGGCCCTTAATGTTAAAGGTCCCCCTACTCTAGAGTTTTGAGAGTAAAGTTTCAGTCAGTCAGGGCATAAACTAAACAAATTTTTTTTTTTACCAAAACAAAACTCGATTTGTTTAGCTAAGTGTATGTGATGATTTTCATGGGGTGGTAGAAAACCTGAAGTGTTGTCTATTTCTCACAAACTCTCAACCTTTTAACACCCTCTCAGCAGCTTCAACAGCTGCCATGCTCTGTGGAGCTATGACATGCCTGTGTGTGCATGTGAAAGTGAAGGATCCACATGTGCCAGAGCGTTTGATTATGCTGTTCCTGTTGGTTTGATCTCCTGTCACTGTCAGGAAGCTGTGCTGATTTTAACAAGTCAGACTTGTAAATCACTGTTGAGATATGGACTCTCCTTCACCCCACACCCCCTACCCCTCTCCCTGTCCTTTATTTCAGACTCTTTCAGTGGATTGGTGGTTTAATACCTGTAGCAAGTAAAGACATGAAGACTCATTCCAGTGGGTGAAGGTATGCAATGAAAATAAAAGAAAAAAGAGCGAAAACATGGTTATGAGCACTGTTCCAAATCCTAGTCTTGCTATTTAATGCCTACATAAGCAGCTGCCCCCTGGGAGGTTTGCTTGTGAGGGGTTAAGGGGTTTTGGTGAGAGGAGAAGTACGTTTAGCATTTCACAACAGCAGTGATCTTATTCCATGCTTAGCATATTCACATGCAATAATTAAAACTTTAATTTTTTTTTTTTGCAATGTTGGATTAGATAAAGGCACCTAGATAATCCTTTGTGTGACTCTTGCTTCATCCGGACATGTATACATGCGAATCAATCTTAGGCTCGTTGGAAATATCTGCCTTTGGCAACATTTCTGCAAAATGATTATGCTGCTTATTGCACATTTCGCAGCACTTGAAAATGAAATGTCTAGTCAGTGGCTATAAAACTGTGTTAAACTATACTCAAAACAGATGAGACATGAAAGTGATAATGCATTATTACGTTGGTTGTTTTATGTATCGCAGCAGTTCGAAAATTAATATTAGTGACGCTAAATAAATAATGCTTGATCAAGTTACAGCTTTCTTCTACAAATTTTTAAGCTCTTTTATAAAGAGTCATGATTTATGGTCCTTGGAACTCATTCATCACAAGTGCAGCAATGTACCAGGTAAGTGCAGCAATGTACCAGGTAAGCTACTAAACAAGTTATGTTACTATGTTAGTAGTATGTTAATTATGTGATACAAATGTGAAAATGTACACCATGGTAGTAGTGTTTTGAGATCATAACACAGTATTGTGCAAGGATCCACAAGAAATTCTGTTTTTATTAAACAGTAATCTGCCTCTTTATAATAGTTTGTATCAAAGTAGGTACCTTACATGTCTATATATTGAAAAAGCTTTTGTGAAAAACACTGTGTAGCCAGCTCACAATTTTTTTTTTTGCCGCAGACTTACAGAGTAGTGTTCATTACAGACTTGCAGATTTATCTGGTCCAGCCTTGAGAGTGGCGTGCTTTCGGGACAGGTGGAGAAAGGCAATGAAGAGCAGGCAGCTGCTGAGAGAGTGAAGAGGTCACGTCTGAACCACTGCCATAACACGAATGTCAGCCATAAATTCTGCTGCTGCCGCTCTCATTTCACACCATAGCCCCTTGCATCTCTTCTCCTCACGCTTTTTCTTATCCTGCGCAACCCACTGCTGTTTATTTTCAGCCCGCTACATGCTCCAAAGGCCAGTAAAGTAATTATTTCATAAAGTTACACCTTGGCCCCAGCAGATGACTGATCTTGGCGTGCACTTTAAAGGCTGAGGTGTGATCGAGTGTGGCCGGCAGGCAGCCAGGAGAGAATAACATGTCTACCTCAAATTGGACGAATGTTCGGCATGGCCAAGGGATGGGAACACCAGCGGGCGTCTGACACTGAGACATCCTGCCTCTCGGTCAGATTTAATTAATCAGTTATTGTACAGAAAGGCAACTGCTTATTTTAGCAGTACTGTTCACAGTACAAATTAGATCTGTATGTAAAAATGTGAAGAATTTTCCGGCCACACTGGACACACAGTCCTCACATCACAGGCCCTTAGAGCAATGGGTGTGATGATCAAAGTGGGGAACTTGTGACATGCTTGTGGTTTGCTCTATGTAGGCCAAAACATGGCAGCATCACTTCCATTTTAGTGCAACGAGCGGTTGCATATAAAGCCAGCCAGCAGATAGCAGCAGCAGCTGCGCGTTTGTGCCTGGTTCCCTTCCAGAGGCCTCTCTCTGCTCTAACACTGTGTACCATTCAGTGTTGCATCTGGGATCTCTGACTTCCCAACACAAAGTCTTTGCATTGACTGATGCCCGGAAGATATGTAAACAGAATGCAAGGCTTCTGTTAGCTTTGCAGTTTTACGATGATCAAATAGTTACCTTGCAACTGAATGTTGGAAGATAAACAATCCTATGCAATACTAGCATCTGGCAGTTATACGATAACTAATGTATGCAAAAAAAAAACAAAAAAAAAAAACGATGGTTTGCTAATCTTAATATAATAATAGCTAGTTTATGATGTCCATCAGGTTTTCAAGGTGGTGTTTAGTAGTCCCCTAGCATGACCAGCTGGCAAATGCCCCAAAACCCCTTTAACCCACTAAAGTAGGTTAGCACAATTTTCGTAAACCCTTTTATTTGCTTAAACTGAATGTTTATCATTAACTGTATATTTCTCCCTTGGTGATGTCATGTTTGCATAACATCATGCATACTACTGAAATCGAATAGAATCATTTTAGATTAGCACAAAAGCTTCCAAATACTTTTTAATGCACTTTTCCTAGTTGGAAGCTGGATAGTCTGACTTTTCGAATTGAATGGAACGTAGCATGTGTGTACACCATGCAGAGCCAGGCTTAGCTTAAAACCACTCAACAGCGTGAGGCACTGTTCTAGAAGGATCACATCCAACCCCACAATGCTGTGTGTCTGTGATCCAGAGACATGCAGAATTATCAACTCTTCCCAAAGGAACATCCCATTTCCTATAGGGGAATCTTACGAGGACGATGTCATTCCGATGGGGCTTTTTAGCGTGGCCACACTCTGGCTCAAATTAGATACGCATACTCGATTTAGTCTTTGAGGAAACATGTCCACTATTGCAACGTCAGCTTGTCACGCATTCATGCACAGATCTTATGTCATATGCATTATCAGATGGCTCTTGGTGACAGGACTTACCAGAATATTGATCAGTTGTCTGACAGAGGAAGAAGGAGATGTAACAGACTGGTGTTTTATCATGAACGTTTATATTCTACATAGGCAACAACTGTGACTAAAGCTTAGGCAGCTGACTTCTTGTCTCACTATAAGCCAGTGACTTTTCATTGGAAAGTTTCAAGGTAAATTATTTGGAGTCTGATTTCAGACCAGATTTTTGAACAATCTTATGATCTACAACAACTTTGTACCAAACTACTGATTTCTTGCTAGAACTTAAGTCAACAGTTGGGAAAAAACCTACATTCATATACAAACTGACCACCGAAAATGATTACCTTTTTTTCTTCAATTCCTTCATCAACCTGCATGGACCAGTAACATTAATACATTAATGTTGCCTTCAAAAAAATACAAATGAAGGTATCTCAGTAGACAGGATGTGACACGATAACTGGATTTGGATGTGATGTTGTTTTCCTACCTCCTTTCAGACCATGCATCGTACAAACGATGCTCTTTTCACAAAGTGCACTGAACCTTCTGCTTACAAGTGGGATCTGCAGTTAGCATGTAGCTAAACTAACAACATGACACTCTAATAAACATAAAAATACTTGACAAATGACAAATATTTTATAAATAGTCTGTTTTAAATTACATTAAACTTATACTGATTTTTATTGACACATTGTTCTTAGTGTTTAATGAATTACCTTGGATGGACTTTTCAGTTTTATGGGAATGAATTCTCTGCAGATGTTATAGATGCAGTGCTATGTTAAAATCCCATCAAAGGAAGGTATGTACGTTTTGAGAACAGACTTTCTCATTGCATTGAGAGAACACTGCTTTTACGGCTGTAAATGTTGTCTACATCGTACATGTATTTTTTTGGGCCGCAAACCATGTCAGTGCATTAGTTTTGACCTTATTGTAAACCGTCCCCTTAGCTTCTCTCAGAACACACTGACGTGTGAGAACATGAGTTTTTCCAGCAAGGTTAACATCTGAGGGAGTGTGTTTGGGACTGCCCAGAGGCCTGCTGATGTACAGCTTGAATGATTTACCGGCTCTCAGATAAAAGACAGTCACAGGTCCGGTGTGTCTTAAATCAAATCTGTGCTTGCTCTCTTTCTCACTACACTTACTGGCTATGTTCGGCACAGCAGAGCTCACACATGCTCACTAAGAAGGCTCCAGAGGAGCGGGGCCTGCTATGCACACAGATCATAAAAAGACCAAAGACACACTAGAGCAAGAGCTGTCTCCATTTTTTCAAGATATAAATAGAAAAATGCTAATAAACATTTATGGTGTGGTCATAAATCCCCTCCAGTATAAATGGTTGACAATAAGTTCCGTTATCTTCTGCAATGTCATTTCAATGCCCTGTGGAGCTAAAGCCATTACTCATATGGTTGGCGTGCGGTCACGCCCCATGGCAGTCATGTCCTCTCATCTCCGCCAATCAGCTGACTGAGTGGGACAAGTTTTGACCCTGTGTGTCCTCTTCATGACTTCCTAAACAGGCCCATTCATCTGCAGCCCTGCTCCCCAAGCACTTCATACAGGGAGATCGAAATATTATTTTCTATTATTACATGGCTTGTTTGACTTGATTCTCATTGGTCAAAAAATGACCACTGAATCGTACAATTGACTGCTGCCAACTGATTCTTAAATTGCTGTGCAAGTATGCTAGTACATGACTAAACGCCTCTAGCTTCTCACATACTAAAATATATTAAAAACAAACGAACCGACCACATTTTGTCTTAAACAAAAGATGCTTGATATTAACTTTGAATGTGAGCCATCCACTGAGAATTTTGAGACATACATCTTTATTTTCTATTTGCTATTTCTGCAGCTTAAATAGAGAGAAAAATAATGAATCATATATTTATAGTTACTTCTTAAATCTGCTATCTGCTATATCACTTCAACTAAAACCAGTCCAGAAAGCATTTATATTCGATTAGAATGGATTACAGGGAGTCAGCATTTAGGATTATAGCCATGCTTAAAGTTTCTGATGGATTGAGTTGAAGATACAAGGAGACTTTTGTATTTTAGTGTACATTGTATACAGTAAGTAAATATTGTAATGATTAAACATGGGCTCTTATTTTTTATATACTGAGATTGTTTGGGAGGGTAGAAATATGCATTTTGTGTGTATTTGTGATTCTGTTTGTGTGTGTCTATGTCTGTGTCTGTGTGTGACGCTGTAACAATCACAAGCAGTGATGGATTGTGTTATGTTTTTAAAGCTAATTAGCGTCTGGGCCAGTATCGGGCCTCATTAATCTTCTGCCCAGTAAATAACCAGAATTGACAAAATAACTGAGTTTGGCTAATGATGGTGGATGTTGCCTTTGTTTCTAATGATGGTCATTAACCTCTCAATGGCTAAATAATAGCATCTTAATTAATTTGTTTCAAAAGGGAAAGTTTTTAGTGCAATTTAATTATATTAATGGGCAGCCACAAGGTAGATGGCATGAGGCATCATGTCCTGCCTGCCCACATACTCTCGCACGTGTACGGTTGCTTTCGCAACTGACTCACCTGTCACCTGCCAAACAGCATTGCAGCTCTGCACTGAACTGTGAAGAACACATTTTACTCAACCATGCAGCACAAACACAATAAAATAAGGGTTTACCTCTTTTCAGAAAGACTACAAACTTGAACCCACAAAAGACATCTCGATTTAAGCTTACACATTTCCATTAAAGGACAGTCACCTACAGCATTTCTTTGAAGCAAGCATTTTAAACTTTTTTTTCCCTTTTCAAATCTGATGAATGGTGTTTCTACAGAATAAAAACATTTGCATGAAGGTATGCAAAAATTCCTTGCAATGCATTAGTCCAACAATGAAAATACAATGTATAGATTATGCAATATAATTATTTATTTTGATCAATACAAATCTGTGTTATTATGCACCATATAAAATGTATAAAAAGTATTTTACAATAGCAAAAATCCAGACATCCAAACTGCTTCCAGGGTGAATATGCATAAGCAACCTTATTTGTCAATATTTTATTATAATAAAGTTTCCCTTGAGTTATTTTACTTCACTTTTTATTATTATTACCCAAATAATCAATTAAAACCAAACACCAAATGTAGAAATTCAGAATGCATCCAGTAATCTAAAGTACCATTTGTAGTAAAGAATCACAATTACTTTAAATAAGTGTCAGAGCAAATATGCAGAGCAAAACAAACATTTCAATTAAAATGAAATGATTCTAATAATATTAGGATGTTGTTACCAAGTAAACCATTGCTTCAACTTAAATCAGTATTTCAATATTTCCATGTATTTGGTAAGCATCCACCGCATGTAATCGATTTTGGTGTGTATCTATTTTCTGCAAATGATCCTATACATATTTTTGTTAGAAGAGCTGGGTGTTAACAACACGCATCTTGACCAGTCAAACCCTAATCCTAGATCAGCACCGAAGAGTCTCGACACGGCCCCTAAATAATGCTGTAGAATGTGTCTGCTAAGTGAAATGAAAGTGCAGATTCAGCATTCTCTGAGCGCTGGGCCTCTGTAATGGCTTCCTCTCTCTGGTCTCGCTCTTAACTGGATAAGAACACAGTAATGAAGTAAATCCAGAAGCAATCAGCCCCAGCCTGAATGCTGCACTGACTCATTCGTCTCATTCTCTCCCCCAACCACCCGTCTCTTTCCAGATGTAAGCGTGGATTTATCATTCTGCCCTGTGGAGTTAAAGGAAGAGGACTTTGATTTTGTAATGCAATTACACTGTGAGAGGAGAAAGGCCCCGATCTTGCTGTACGAGTCAATAAGGGAGATGAGTCTGAACTTATAACTCCAAACAGAAGTACAAAATCAATCAGCTGATTGAATAATGGCATTATGGGCCATAAATTTGGCTGTTTTTTATGTCAAGACATGAAGGGCATGCTTTCTCCGTCGTCAATCCTTTGTGTCACGGCACAACCTGTGTCTGACATATAGCTCAGTGTTTTCTATTAAATCAGCAGTCGGCCAATGAGAAGCACTGGGTACGTGATAAACACATTTCACATTTTCCCTATTTTCAGTTTGATTCAGTCAATAGCATTGTTCAATTGAGTTTGAAGTGATTTTTGAGAGACTTCAGACTCAGTCATATGTGATTTGTTGACTGAATGTATTTTTCTCTAAAGGAATGCAGTCCTTATAATTGAACAGCAAACAATTAAACATAACACCGTGGGTAAACGTTAGCATTATTCAGTATTTATTGATTAAATAATGATTCATAAATGCTTCTAAGCATTTGTTGTAACACTGGCAAAGTTGTTCTCTGTAAATGTATGTGTGGTAGAATCACATTTTACGTAAAATACATGGGAATAGTCATGCGATCACATTGCATTATATTATGCAACGCCATAGCAATATGTTTTGCAGCTGCAGAACTGAACTGAGGTGCTAAAATGAGAGCACTGACGATTGCATTTGTCAGAGAGCCTGTAAATTCATAATGTTCACAAACCAAGTTACCACATACTGGTGCTTATATGTATCCATATGCAAATATTTAGTATCTATGTGGGGATGTTTAGTTTCTCTAGTCACTGTATACGGGCATGATGGTTTTATTTATTTTCATGCTACATATATAGAAATTTTGCTACTTTATAGCAACATTTAGTCCCTGACTATGGTCATTTAGACTTCATGTGTGGACATTTAGTTTCTAATCTATAACTTATGGGCTTTGTAGGCTCTATATGGTTTTCTAATCTCAGTGTATGGACATCAGTCTTTGTACGTGGACAGTTAATCTATGTATTGACATTTGAACATTTGTACAGTATATCACTTGTACATGTAAGATGTAAGACTCTTAGTTCAACATTTTGTTGTGTGGACATGTGATCTCTATGGGAGGATGATTCATTTGTAAATGTGGATATATGGTCTCTTTATATGGACTTTAAATGTATCTTAGTATCTATGTGTGGACATATGGACATTCTAAATATGGACATTTAGTTGATATTATGCTCCATGTGTGGACATTTAAGCTCTGTCTATAGACATTTGGTCCCTATAAGAGGACATTTAGTATCTATGTGTGGATATTTAGTAGTTATATATAGACTTTAGTTCTTTTTACTGTATGCATGGACATTTAGTCTCTTTGTGGACACTTGGTCTATGCGAGGCTGTTTCATTTCTTTTTGTGGACATTTAGTCTCTATACATAGACAATTCCTTCATCGTAGTTTCTGTGTGGAAATTCAGTCTCTATTATGGACTTTATTTAGTCTTAGTTTCTGTGTGAATTTTCTGTCTTTACATGGACTTTTAGTCCATCCTAGTGTCTATATGTGGACATTCGGTCTATATGCAAGGATGTTTAATTTGTTTGAGATTTAGTCTCCCTATATAGACTTTTTCAGTATATCTTAGTCTCTATGTGTGGACATTTAGTCTCTATACTCTATACTTTCGCCAGTCTTTATGTGTTCACCTTACACTTGATGTGTGGTCTCTGTTTGGATCAAGTGGGAAGTATCTAGCAAGCTGCATTTCATAGTCACATTGCAGCATGACTAAGACTGTGGAGCAACTCTTCATAGAGTCATTACTGGAGAAAAGCCTAAAAAACTATCACGAGCCTCTTTGTGCTCAAGGCCTGAACGGGCGGCAGGCTGTGTGGAGCCTAGTCAGGATCTCAGTGCCTCCTAGCTATCAGTTTGTCAATAGAGATGCTGTTCCCATCAAACAAACTGCTACTGAGTGAGAAATGTCAATAGTGGAAGGTTCCCAAAGCTACTGAAGACTAATGAGAGGGTTTAAAGCAGGGCTCATAAAAGACTAGAGCTCAGATAGAGAGATAAGGCATCATAAATGATGCATGATAACTTTGGTGCAGCACAGGTTAGATATGGTAGCAGTGGGAATAATGAAACTGAGAAAACTTCAAATGAGTGGGCTAGCCAGTTATTAGCACGTCTAATAGTGAGGACATCTTAGATGGATAATCTTCTCATAAAAGTGGATGAAAGTGTTAGATCCATTTTAGCATTGGCATAGATCATCTGGATTGGATGCCAGGTGTATTTTATGTGCAGAGAGTTTAATCCATTGATGTATTTTGCATGCGACAAGATGGTTTTAGAGTAAATTTAACTTTGCCAAATTGGTCTCTTATTAGGATGGCCATTATGAGGGCTCTCATTTGAAATTCCAATCCAATTATCTGCATATCTTTGAGGAGTCGGAGAACGTCATTTCTTCTACTCAATAATAACGGAAACAGCTCATTACTGAAACAATTTGATGGCAGCTTTTGAACCCTCTCTCCACCAGATTGACTTAATAATTTCCACTCTTTCTAAATAACTTCCTACATTCTCCACTCTTATGCTCGGCTAAAGCCTTGATGGCCATGTGTTACAATGGAAACACACACAATGGAAACAGAAAAAGCAGACCTTTGCTTTCTCCCTTTTTCTATTTTCTTCGAGATCCAAACAACCACATTATTGCTCCTTCTTAGGGGTTCAGAGGCTGATACTCCATACTGCTGTCTAAATGAATTCTGCATTATTTTTACCCTGCAGAAATAAAGCTATTTATAAGTCTCCATGTGGACACATTAGTGGGTCAGTTCAACATGCGCCCCTGTATGTTATCATTTCCTAACTATGTATTTTGTGGGGGGACGGGGGGTGTAAGTATGTTAAATTGTGAATGATGGCTTTGCTGAGATCAGAGATGATAAAGCCATCTTGTCTTCAACCAATCAAAAAACAACAACAACAAAAAAATGCATTCCCATTTATGGGAAAAAAGAGCGTGGAGTAAGTGATGAATGAGACCACAGGGTAGTTCTGACTGCGAAATCTGATTGGATTAGCCATTTACAGCCACCATAGAAAACACACTGTTGATGGACATTAGCTAAATTCCATCTTAATGCAGCAAACTGTGATTGTAGAGCTGACAGATGCCAACTTTAAGTCGTGACTACATTTGCAATACACCCTTGGCCTTTTATACTGTATTACATCATTGAACACTTTACGAACATTTCATTTGTTAGCATGGTCCACAATTTTAGGACTTGGCACTGACTTACAGTATTCATATGCTCAAAACAATGCATTGTGCATCGACTGAAAGTAGAGTGTGTATGTGTGTGTGTGATTGTTTATAGGCATGTTGATGAAAGTACTACCTAATTTAAATGAGAGGGATTATTCAGAGAATGTCACATAGTCATCTTCTAGGTCGGATGAGTAATGTCTGCCAATTTAGAGCGCATTTTATCAGTCAACCCCGGGTTATTCACAAAGCGACATGTCTATCAGTTACAAGGACATGACTTTGCCAAGAGAGAGCTAACAAAGGAGGAAATCAAGCAGTGGCCTCCCCTGAAAAGATGTCTCTCTTTTCCCCTCTCGCCCCTCATCCGAGGCCCGGCTTGCACTGAATGGCCCTCTTCCTGGCAAGGTGCCTGGTGTGGCCAGCGATAGTACATTTATCCTCCCTGATTAGATTAGATATTATTAATGGTGGGCTGTGAAGCAGAGCAAAGGGTCATTTGGAGTTTAATTCTATTCTCAGATAACTTCATTTCGCCTGATGTGATTGTTATTGCCCGACTGCTAGATGTTTATAGGAAACAATATCCTCAATAACACATTCAGACATCCTATTTAAAGGGTCAGCTTGGGCCATTAGATAACAGCTTCTGAGGAGTCGCATGTCACGGCTGATTTTAAAAGGTCAGCCTTTGCTCTGATCAGAGTAATACGTTGAAATGCATGAAAGGTGCTTAAACAGGTAGCAAAGTTAACTATTTTAGCCATTCAGCATGTACCTGCCATGTAAAAGCCACTCCCATAATGCACTGCAACAATCTCATGTAAAAATATAATTCCAAGCTTGCTGATAATGTGAGAGAAATGTTGTAAATGTATATAACATTCATCCAATACTGAAATTATTAGAGTTGAAACAATTACAAAGCAACCATTTACCCCAAATTTGTGTTCGCATGTATAGATGGGCCATCTTTCTAGAGCTGAATGTGCAATACATTGAAACAATGCAAAAACGGACAATGACATCATAGCACAGCTTGGACAGCAACACCATGAATCTTCGCAGGGTCTGGAATAAATATGCACGAGGGCAGCAAATCAAAGTAAACACGAACAATGGATGACGTGCATTTATAATGCATTGTCAGTGCAGAGGAGAAATAAAACTGTCTGTGTATCTGAGAAACGAGAGAATGAGAAGCAGAGACAAAGGAAGAAAGAAATAGTCATGGATACAGGGCCATCTGGACATGGTTAGGCTGTTCAGATAGCATTTCAGTGGCGCTGATTTGCAACTCTGTCAGTTAGCTACAGTTACACACCTGTCTCTGGACAAAGGGACTCACCTTTCTACCGGCTTGGCTGGCTTTCCGTCGCTACTGCTGATAGCTCAATCACAGGCTAGTGCCAGCCAGCTAATGAAGTGCTCTCCAGAGGTCAGCATTCCTCTGGGTCGGGATAGGATAATCAAGTCATTGGCGGTCCTCTCAAACCACCTCATTTAGAGCATAGGGACCGACTGTGTTCAGCAAGGCTGAGCAGACCTTGTCTTGGTCCCACCTGATCCATGTAAAAGAGATACCAGCCATCTCGCTTTATTACTAGATGTTATCGGTTTCCCAGAGAAAGCTCGGAGTACACAGCGCGCTGGACCATTTTGATTAGAATAGAAAAACAACAGCTCACCCCGGGTTTGCATGTAAGATGACCTTTTGTCTAGTAATAGAGTATTGCTTGACCATAGTTAATCTGAGCCTTGGAGTCATAACATGAGTATCACTTGCGGTTGGTGCTTTTCAAGAGTATGGAAATGCAGATAACTGTTATCACAGTACAGCTACTCAAGAAAAATGGCAAAAACAATTGACAAGTGATTGGAAGTTGATCAAAGAACATCTCAGCATGAGATAAATAAACATATGCTTACATATTTTATAAAATTCTAGTAGAAGCCATCGTCATTCCTGTGTTTGTGTAGAACAATCTCTGCAGCTGAGCTGAGTTAATGTTTTGAGAAAGGAAAGAAAAAACAGGAATTAAAGCCAAACACAAAATGTTTTGTACAGGGCGGAATTGAGCTGCAGTTGGGGTATCATGTTATGGCGGCTAGGCTGTAGGCCCAGCTAGGGTGTAGTTTGGAATTGAAGGTTAGTGCTACAGCTTTGGGGGGTGGATGCTAGGTCGGACACCCACTGATAAAGTTTCCAATGATGGATTGAGTTGGCTGGAAGCAGCCTGTGGTGCCACATCATGTTTAATTGCATGCATCTTTCATGCAGAGGTGTATACCAATCTCCCACCTCTTTCTACATTGCTTTTCACACAATCAGCACTCCTCAGAGTGAAATATTTCACACCTGTGTTATGTTCTAGCTATTATATATTGTGTGGTATTTGGCTTTTTTGTCAACTAGTTATTGAATAGATATCTGAATGTCTTTGCATTCTCTTAGTATTTCCATTCATCTCAATGACAGTTGCTAAGCTGGTGCATGCAGCCTTCAAGGTATGCAACCTGGTCGTTTTTGCTTAATGAGCACCCATTTCTACTTTTGAATGGGTGTTATTAATTTTTTGTCTGCCAAATTATGTAAAGCATTTTTTTTTTTCCAGAAGGGACAAACTTCCAAACAATCCAGCCAACACTTGAATGGCTAATTTTGACAATAGTGTGACATACGTGTATGGGTTTTAGTACAGAGTCACCAAAATAAACTCAACTTTAATATTATCAGGTTTTTAGTAGTGCTACCCAATGAGGCCATCAAATCCATTTTAATTCTTGTAAATCTGTCCTGAGTATACGCATTCAGTATTCTCCACAGGGAACTCCAGCGAGGCACATTATGTGGCTCTTTATTGGATCAGACCAACTGGTTTTCCTGTGGCTTCACACCGTTTCAATAGGAGCCTTGGGGTGGCACAGTCATCTTGGATTTGGCAAGCTGTTCCAGTTGTACCTTAGAGATAAAAGTGTTCCCAGTTAGCAATTACAATCTACTGTCAATGCATTGTGAGCCTCATTCTGGCCAGTGTTCAATTGCAGAGGACATGTTGGTGTTAATGGGTAATGACATCCTCGGGTTACTTGTCTGTTCTGGTTATAAAATGCACTGAGAAGATGAAGGTTGGGATTTCAAGACATAGCCGAGACATTACGCAAAATATTGTGCAATGTTATATTTCTTGACTCAAAACCCAAACCCTCTCCAATTCAGGGAAATCAACTCTGAGCCAAGTGTATGTGAAGTGAGCTTGGGAACATATGATCACAAAGTTGTACGCTCACACACACCCGAACACACATGCTGTCAACACCTTCTCCATGATGGATCCCTCTCATTTTCAAGCTAGGATCCGATAAAAGTGGCAGCCGAGCTCTGGGGCCTGCCTTTTTCTGATTACTCCTCAGCGTCCCAGAGCAGATGTAGCTGAGGAAGCCCCTCCTGGCCTGGATTGCATGACGCTACATTTACCCAGCCGCTTCTCAGCTGCAACCTCAGCCTCGGGCGCTCCACCATCAAATTTTCATGTGACCATATGGAAGAATATAAGTAATAGAGATTTACTGTCATGGCCTTCCCACTGGAGAAAATAAAGAAAGTGTTACATATTGCTTTGGGTAAATGAGAGGGAGTCAGGCGAAGGAAAGGGAGCCCTCCATCTTTGAGACATCTGATTGCCTCTCTGAGAAGTGAGTGGGGGCACTAAAGAGTGCGTTAAGTGCAATTGAATGGGAATCATCCTTGAAACAGCATAGAGCTTTGTTGGTGGGGTCAGAGAAGTGAGTGATGGTGTCTTGTCTCTTCTGTGTGCGTGACTCCTGCATGCCGTCAACAGGTCCTGCAGGTTGGGACTGTGATCAGAGTGCCGGCCTAAATTACAGCAGGCTGACAGATAAGGAAGCAGCTCTACTGAACACACACAACATCAGAGAGAGGGCGGAGAGGGCGGCATTGTCTACCTCCCTCACCTCGCACTCTCATAGTACACCTGTCCATCAACATGTGTCATTAAGAGCTGTTATTGACTCCATTAGACACCACTGGCAGGAAACGTAAAGTTTAAACAGGTTTTACTTGTGTGTCACCACAGCACGTTATGCAATCTAGTGATTCGGCGGTTTGGGGTGCATATTAATGCCTGCTCCTTTTGTCTTCCCGTAAGTTGGAGTTCTCTGCATTAATGCTCCACGGCTTCTGTGGTTTTTGACGAAAGTTATTTACTTTTCACCACCAATGAGGCACGGCACGAAGTGCCTGTTTCGGTTAGGGAAGTTTTCTTTCATGCTAAAATTGTACCTCTCTGTGGGCTCCGCTTTGAACCTGAACACTCCGTGCTAAATCAACACAGGGGTACAAATGTGAACCAGACCCCAAATTTGGGATTTCGGATGTAGGGTTATGATGGCCTTTGGCGTACTTCCTGCAAAGCATCATTAACATTCATAAATGCAAAATGAGGGGGGCTGATGGGAGGTGTTTAAGCTGCATTTTCCGATTTGCTTATATTGTTCTGCAACGCTGAATGCACAACCACAATCTGACTATTCTCAACAGCTCGGTGGATTAGCCACGTGGGCAGGAGGGTCAATTTGCAGCCGACTCTTCTGGAACCAATTAGAAGCTGCATCTTTACCCGGGGCACCCTGGTTGAGTAACATTAGTTGTTTTATCTTTTGATTTGCAGTGCATTATTGGTAGTGAGTCGTTCACGGTGGCTGTGGTTAGATAGTGACAACCGTAGAAACAAGGATTGGCTCAGAGACCATGGACATGTTGCATTATGCCTACACACACACACACACACATACACTCATCCTCCCCTGCTTGTTATACCACAACAATCCCTCTTTTGTCAGGGATGATTGATGATATGTTGGAATTTCATTCATGGAGTTCTGTGTTTTGGAGTTGCTGAGACGACCAGGTATAAACAGGCTCCGGCTGGGTATTGAGTTTCACCTCTGAACACCATAGAGAAACAATGGCTAGGGCCTTTCAAAGGTTAGACAAACAGTTATTGCTGATATCTCAGTGGATAATGGCTGAACTATCTTTTAAAAAGTGTTTATTGTTCACACGGACGATCGATTGGAGGATATGCATTCCACATCTGTGACCTCATCGCAGATTAAACAGTTCCTCTTTTCACAGCCACTGGATTTGAAAACATCACAGCCAGTCTGTCTTTTTTAAGGCCTGTTAATGTAATGTGTTGATTTAGAGCATTTAAATTCGTGTTTAGAGACTATTTTCATGCATGAATGCAGTTTGTAACTACATATATATGTAGTTACAAACTGCATTCATGCATGAAAATAGTCTCTAAACATACACACACACACACACATATATATATGTGTGTGTGTGTATTCTCTTTTTACAATAGTCTGCAAGATAAATGGTGATAAATCTATAATCATAACTTTGTGTTTCACCACCATAACGTTTTGTATGACTATATAATTAAAATAATTATTTAATTCCTTGTTAGTTGCTTACCAATTAACCCAGTTCATTATAAAGACAGTGATCTAGTTTTTTTTTTTTTTTTGACATACCACTCATTTACAGTGTAGTTGTGGTCCAGAGGCTGCATAGTCATTACGATCAATTTACCTGTTGTTTTCTGTGTACTGTAGATAATTCTGTGCATTTATTATTCTTTAATGTATGAGAAATCTGTATGGAACCTATCCAGGATCTGGATAAGGGCTGATTTCTGTTAATTGCTGACCTTTACGTTGGGGTATCTGCCTTGCATTAGCTCTTTTTCTCTCTTGAACTTCTCTTTTCATGTCATGGCTGTGAGCTTAAAGCCTCCATTTGAGGCAGAGTAGAGCCGCTTGGCACTATGATTTATTAATGCTTCGCTATTAATACTGTGGGGCTTTCGGAATAAGTCTTGTTGACTCTCGGACTTAGACTACTGGTATTGGGAGGATTTCCACAAAGAAGACACATCCTGGTCATCCTTCACACCCTCGCACGCACACTCAGTCACTGGGTACCAAAGGCTTATGGGGGATTGTACTGATGGGGCTTTCCGTGGGTGAAATCCTCAGTGGATTTCTGCTGTCCCTGCAGGTTTGCTTTATGGCTTCTCGCAAGTTTTATAATGTCCCGTCATGCGCAAAGCAAATAAGTAATTTGTGATGGTGGGCATGAATAAAGTTAAAACTGTCATAATGTCATAGGAAACACACACACATTGACTCAAAACCTGATTTGCTATCTATAGCCTACATAAGCAGCTGCCTTCTAAGACAGCTTTATAACTGAAATGGAGTCTGATTTGGTTCCATTGCTTCTCAGCCTCAAAAGTGACTGATTTGGAACACGGTTTACACTTTTTAAAAGGTGTTCTTGCTTTAGTATAAATATACATTTAGGTATTGAGTAATATTAATTAACTACATGTACTTACTATATGGTTAGGGTTAGGGTTAGGATTAGGGTTTGGCTTAGGCTCAGTTGTGTAAAGTGTAACAAGGACACCTTAAAGTGTTACTGGAACACTCTACATGGGAAGAGACTCAGGCTATGGTAATAAATTAAGCATAAAAATACATCAAACAAAAATATTGGGTGAAAAAGCCAATTTTTGTCTTATTATCAATGTTCTTTGGTACTGAAAGGAATATGTTCAAACTGACATTTCCCTCACTTTGTCTGCCATCTTTATTTTTTTATCGTCATGATGCATTTATGAAATAGCTTTCTTTGCAAAGAGTACACATACTTCTCAGTTAATAGTTGGAAGCATCCCCCTTTGTCCTAAAACTCTGATATCCATAATATCTGTTGTTTTGTAGTATATGGTATAGGAGCTATAGTAGGGTTGTTACATTTAAGAATTAATGTAAGAATTTAATAGGCTTTATTTTTCTTCTGTGTTTATGATTAAGCATTAAGGATAATTGCAGTAACTCTATTTATAGTAAAAATGACTTATATTTTGGAATATGTTATGTAAATGATGCAATTATTTGGGGGAAATATTGAAATTCAAAACATACTCCATTATCATGTTTTTGTGAATTTAAGAGTTTATCATCAGACCAGAATTCTCAGGTTCATCTTTATAAAACATTACTTTACAAAAAATGCAATTGTTGTAAATGTCTATACATTTATTATGGACTTTTACCTTGTTTGAAATATAAAATGTATATGGATTTAATATGACTTCTTTCTAATGAAGTTCTTATGTCAGTGTATTCCAAAATAACTTCATGATTTTGACTCTATTGGAATTGGCGTCTTGGCATCTAGAGCTTGTCTACGGTGGCTCAAAATGCTCCCTATGTAGGCAGCTCAGTAGATTTTTTTAACAGATCCATAAGGTAAGGGCAGGCAAAGTGTGTTCCGAAGCATGAAGGGGCATTATTTTAGGAATCTAACCTTTTGTTTTAATGGATGGATAAAAGATTGTATGGGGAAAGTGCACCATTAGGAACTCTTGCTCTCTGCAAATAACAAAGACTTGATGCAATATTTATTCATCTCCAGTAATCACTAATGCTGCTTCTATTTATGAGCAAGGCTCAAACGCAATTAGATTAATACTTACTTGAATTACCAAGAGCTCCTACTGGTTCACTGTATGGGGATGCGTACTCTACAAATAATAAATAATATATGAGAATCTTCACTCTTATACAGAGGCAAAAGTTCAGGTCATACAGACTGGATGAGTGTTCTCCAGTGTTTGAATATATATATATATATATATATGTGTATATGTGTGTATATATATATATATAGTCATTGTTTCATTGTTCATTGTTTCTTTCATATGGTATATTCCCTAACAGCACAGAAAATATTTGCCTTTACCTCCATTTGTAACCCAGAAAACCCATGACGTCTGTGTGTTGTGCTCTCTCTCTCTCTCTCTCTCTCTCTCTCTCTCTCAGCTCGGTGCATTCTGCCATTAGTCAGGATGAGATTAATGTATGAAAATGCAGCAGGTCAATGCTTACCCTCTTTTCCTGCTGCATGAATTATTTACAGCTGCATGGGAACTCCATTATGCATACTGCCCTCCACTTTAGACTGCTCTTAACCACACAACACACATGCATAAACAAACGCACATGTTAAATACAAAACCTTTTCCTCTGGATTGTTGTATTTTCATTATGATGGTGTAAATGCCTATATATATATATATATATATATATATATATATATAAATATATATATATATATATATATATATATATATATATATATATATATATATATATATATATATATATATATATATATATATATATATATATATATATATATATATATATATATATATATAACGATGTGACAATCAAGCATATTACAGCATTTTGAAGCTGGTATATTGATTTCCCTAAACTGTTCTACTTTTGTTTTTCGTAGACCTAAGCATTACATTTCTGAAATGAATTATAACCAAATTGCATTTCTTTGCTTTTCATTTCATTTTTTATTTTATTTTTTGCATAGAACTGTCTGCTGTCTGTTTGCCCCTCTGTCTATATTTTCATTTACAATAATTTTACCTAAAACCTTAACAATGCTGTTTTTATCTTAAATGCATATATATTTTACAAAATATATTCAAATTCATTATTATTATTATTATTATTATTATTATTATTATTATTATTATTATTATTATTATTATTATTAGCCAGGGAGGGAGCAGGTTAACTCTTTATTCTGATATTCTGCTTTATACCTGAAATATTATAAGCTAACAGTTATTAGAGTATTAGTAGACTGTCTGCTTATTATCTCCTAACACTTTATTTTGATCCTACGACACACATTATACTGAGTGTAAGTAACTTACATTTGTGGAAGTCAAATGTTAGGATCTGTAGTGTTGGTGTCCTAAACAGCTCGATTCTCTCTGTATATAAGCAGACACACCAGATCTCTCTGTATATGAACAGACACACTAGATGTCACTATTGTAACTTGATGCAGAGCTTGTGTTACACACGGACCAAGGGATGTAGCAGGCTGCAAGGAAAATACATCAAGCAGAGAGAGAAAAGAAAAGGAAAACCACACCAGAACTAGAAATCTGAAGTATTAACTAGAAATAAAAATAATAATAATATGTAAACATGTATGTTGTTAATTGCTTTCTAAAACAGATATATTATAAAAGACACCATTGATCAATAAACATGATTATTTATGTATTCATTTATTAATTTTTTACATTTATTCTTTTTATTTAACATTTATTAATATTAATAATTGAGTTATGCCAGACAATTATAAAATAAAGTTTGTTATTATACCAAGATGTCTACCAAATAACAAAGCAAACTAAAACATTAAAATAGTAAATTATAGCTGCTGATGTGAGTATATGAGCGTTTTATTACAGATTTGAGCTCATCCCATCACAACCAACTATTTTATATCGATTTTAAGATTTTGATATGTTCAGGTGAAGACGTTTTTAATTCAGATGGAAATGACTGAGACTTTTTTTTTAACAGTTTTGAAAAGTGATGATTAAAATGTTCTTTGAGCGACCGTAAATAGTTATGCGTGGCACATAATTATGATGGAAAGGCATTCCATTATTAGCTCATGAATAGATATATGCACACCTTTCATAAGGCACGAATGTTAGTGTAATGGGATAAATTAATTCAATAATAATATGACACTCATCACTCATCACTTTAGATGAAAGAAAAGAACTATTAGAGTTCTTACATGGTCTTGAAGATGATTTTATAGAAAGGCAAATGATGTACCTAATATTTTAAAATAGATTTGCTCATATCCTTTAAGATACTTTGCATGTCTGAAGGCAATCATTAATGAAAATGGCTCTGTGGGTTTGTCTGTAATGTCTTGGAGCAGCAGGACTGATATATTTTAAAACAGACCATTTGAATAAAGTCCAATAGTTGAGTTTATTTTAAATTTGATTTTTCTTTCAGCACTATGAAGCAGCATGTCTTAAACACTGTCCTGATTTATTCTATTCACAGTAATGTGACTTGATAAGGATGCTGACATGTCCTTGAACAACTGAGAGATACGTGCTAAAACTGCAGCAAATGCTGTATTCTCCGTGTAAGCCATCTCTTTGCTGTATGGAGGGTTTCTGAGCTACTGATTTAGATTTCCGTGTCCTTGAGACATTAGCTGCTTGACTTGAATGGCATTGGAGATCAATCTGGGAGCAAATTATGGTCAAAATACGAATATTAGTCTGGTTTGACAGATAATGACTGAACGATAAAGAACAAAATCATGATGATAAATAATCTCAGTAAGACTATTATACTACTTCTGGTTTTATGACTGATAATAACTGTTAGCAGAAACACACACACACACACACACACACAAGCACACATACACAATTCTGAACATTTGCAAAAAAAGATTTAAATCTGTACTAGATTGTATTACAATCAGTCCCTGGAACCGAAGTTAACTGAAAACACATCTTCTCTGTCACCCACCAGAATCATAAGCCTGAAAATATAATTTTTTTTTACTACAAATCACAAAAAAAGTGAGTTGTTATTATGTGATGGCTAATTGCTTTTATTCAGCAAGCCCACATTCAATATTCTTTTGAATGTTGTATTCATTAAAGAATCCTGAAAAGAAGTTTCACAATTTCACTGATAATAATTAGAGTTGTTTCTTAAAGAACAGATTTTTGAAGTATCGTGTTACTGAAGTAACTGCAAAAATTCACAGGAATAAACATTTAACAATATATTAAAATGCAAAAGAGTTATTTTATAATGTGTAGTTAGATTTCATGGTATTACTGTGCATTTACTGTATGTACTGTCAACGCTATCTCACGACCAATTCGTACGTATTTTACGAGGTGGCTTATTCGTACGAATTTGTACGACCTCACTCGTACGATTTTATACGATTTGTCTAAACCCCAGTGAAGGTTAGGTTTAGGGGCGGGGTTAGGTTTTAGGTCATTCGTACAAATTCATACGAATTGTGCAACTCGTAAAATACGAACGATTTGGCAAAAATCGTATATGAATTTGTACGAGTGTGGTCGTATGAATTCGTACGAATAAGCCACATCGTGAAAAAAAATTACGAATTGCCGTGAAATTGGGTTGCTACTGTATATCAAATAAAAGCAGCCTTTCAGTAGCATACACAAATAATAGACCCATAATGATTGTTATTTTGTTATGCATACATTATGTATTTAAGTGACAAAAATGGCACCCATTATGCAGAATCACTGTTGAGTACTATAGTGTTTCTCTGTCTGTGAATTCATCCAACATCTATTCTCACAGAGAGAATTTCCATAGAGAGTTGCTCTCTTTGGAAAGCGGTCGGCTTGGCCTGACATTTCATTCATGCGATATTTCGAAAAAGTAAACATTTCAGTGTTTAAACAAACTTGTAATTCAAGTGTTTACAATGCAATGCACTGAGAGCTTGATTATCCTGGCATGGGTCGCTATTTTTGTCCCTCTAGCCCTCGGTTAATCTCAGCATGAGCAGACATACAGTTTGGTGCTTGACGTGAGCGTCTGCGAATGTCCTCGGTGTAAGTGTGCGCTGAGGTTAGTGTTGGCAGATTTTTAATCTACATGTATGATGTGCCCTCCCGTGTCTTGTGTCTACTCAGCAGTATGTGGTGGAGTGTGATTTGGAGTGTAGGGCCGCAGCGTATTGATTGGCTGCGCCGGGGTAGGGCACAGGCGGACGACACACTGGTGACTTTGTTGTAAAAGCAGAACGGTTGAGTGGTGGGTGTCAGGCTGAGGGTCCCGGCCAATCATCAATCATGAGCTGTCAGGCCTCCCTCTTTCCTCGCAACCCTGCTTTTTTTCTGCCTCAATGATCAGTCTTTGTTTAAATTGCGCAGTAAGACTCCCGCCAGACCATGAGAACAACCGCCAAGTTGTTTGCAGGTGCTATCGTTCACAGCTGCCAATTAAAGTCATGTGATTTCCATAACAGCCACGGGGCATGGTAAACATAATGTATTTTAATACATCTATACTATGCATAGAATGGAAAGGTGGACCTGTGGTCGATAATAATGTTTCTGAGGTTGAAATCCAGACTGCTTCATTATGCAAATTCATATTATGTTAATTCATAATGCACAAACACATATGACAATGGTTCTAAAATGATTGGATTTGCAGTATTAAAGGAATAGTTCACCCCAAAATATGACAATTTGCTGAAAATATACACACCCTCAGGCCATTCAAGATGTAGATGGGGTTGTTTCTTCATGGGAACAGATTATGAAGAATTTTGGATTACTTGTGGATTATTGTGGTGTTTTTATCAGCTGTCTGGACTCTCATTCTGACGGCACCCATTCGCTGTGTAATGGTAGCATCCATTTTAAAACAGTTATCATTATAGTTAACAAACACCAAAAAGGTGTGAACGGGCCTTATGCATCTGAATTATACCATATGATCACCTGAAATCATCCAAAACCTACACAATAACATCTTGTAGCCTGATGCTTGTTGTACATGGATAGTTGCTGTTCTGGGTACTTATTGGTCAAATACTGTACGGTAGCTGTGCTAAAATACACAGTATAGTAGCATAGCTCTGACGTGACAAAACATCTTATTTTGGCTCAATTGGAAGTAACAGTCTGACCAACACGTGAAGCAACCAACCTTATTAATTTATACAAAAATCAACTATAGGATCCTCTATGATTCTTAATTAATTTGCTTAATAAAATAATGTGTCCTTAATATGCAATTTATCAGTATAACCTTGAAAATTCACAGCACTGCAAAGTTGGAAAAAGATTATATTTTGGGACCAGTTCTGCTTCAACCGAGGCAACCTATTTGATGTATTTTCAAATATAAGTACATTCTCAGCTAACACATTTTCGAGTTAGCACATTAAATTGTCAATTTAATAATGCATCGTAAAGTGTTTTACTATCCCTGAATTACACTTTTGCTTCTTGTTGGAAAATGGCATGTTGTAAATCAGCGGACCTACTTTTAACATTAAGTGAAAGTAGTCACACTCATTCATATCACAGAAGAATAATAAATTTCATGGCCATTTTTTTTTTTCTTTAAAATACCATCTCTTGCAGCATGGTGGAGACTCGATTTAAAGCAGGTAATTTACAACACTCATTAGAGTGCTGAAAGCACCTCAGTCAATCTGAACTGAGACGCCACAGTCACAAACTACATCCTTACTGCATTGCCTAGAAAAAAGAAAAAGAAAAAAAAAATCAATTACACATTAAACCCAGGTAACACTCTAATGTGGTCCTATGGAGTATATGGAGTGTCTATAAAGCTATAATTCATGTGGTCTCCAGCATGTTCCATAAATATGTTACCATTTTTTTTTTTTTCAAGAATGGTTAGAAACTAGCTTCACAAATTATTGGTCATCAAACTCAGAGCATAAAAAAAAAAAAAAAAAAAATCATGTTTTTTGATTTTGAAAACCTGATTTGCATTCTTTCGCTAACAATCATGAAAAATGGGTAACAGGGTTGCAAATTTTCCTTAAGTTAAACTATAGTTCAGCAGGGTTAAGCTAATTAGGAATGTTGGTTTGTAGTTATTTCTGTAAATATATTTAATTTGTTGCTTCTAAATCTTTAAATAAATATAATAAGACCGTTTTTAAACAAATTAAACATATTCACAGAAAGTGTCCCTTTTATACACATAGAAAATCACTTTTGATACTAGTTATGATGGCAAAAAGTGAATGTAAAAAGTTTCTTTTTGAGCCAGCACTTTATTAGCATCACAAACTCATCACCTGCACAAGCCTGCAGCTTGTGTAATTAGATTGGGAACTCCCGCTTTGCCTGTAAGGCTGTGGTTCAGGTTGCAACATATTTTTATTTAGTTGTATTTTTTTCCGAAGGCAGAGGCTGATCTCCAGTCAGCAGAGAGCCCGGCCCAGCCCGTCTCCTCTCTGCTCCGCTGCTGATCTCATCTCCATATAAGAGTTGCTTTGCACTTCTTGAGCCTGCCACGATTAATTAGGCACATCCAGGTGAGGGAACATCTGAAAAAGTGCCAAGAGCAATAAACATTGATCATAGTCACGGACTTTTTACTGGCTTACTTGATGGAAGGGGAATGCAGCCGTGTGTGTGTGTGTGTGTGTGTGTGTGTGTGCATGCATGCATGCGTGTGTGTGTGTGTGTGTGTGTGTGTGTGTGTGTGAATAATGTGTCCCTGTACGCTGGGGAGTGCTTGTGTGTATGAATATCCATGCATTAGGGTGCACTTATATTCATTCATTCATGTACTTACTGTATCACTTTCTCTTTCTTTTTTATTTTATCAGTATGAATCCAGCATGTACTGACACATTTTATACATGTTTTCTGTCAAAGCATTTTAAACAAAAAATTTACGTAAAATAACTATTCAATTTAGGTCCCAAATAATAATTATCATTAGTTTAATATGCATTTACAGTAAGCATAAATGTTGAGCCGGCACATTTAAATGTGCATGCACTAGTAAGTAAGCATAGGCCATCTCAATCACGTTAAAGCATGTAAGAGTGTGTTGTGACTTTCTAATAAACCAGACCTAATTTTAGGGGGATTTTCTTTTCAAGGTCATACCTCTGGCAGACTGTGCAGAGAGCACTGAAAACAATCCCGTCCCTTTTTCCAGAGCTGGACGTTCTGAAATTGCACATCAGAAATTGCAAATCCAGAGCATAATGAAGCTGCGAAACAAAAACATTGTGTCTTGGCCAAAAGTGGAGAAAAATCCTGAGCGATGTAATGGAGGCCAGATGAGCTGACGGTAACAAATCCCTCCATTAGCTGCCACTGACGGAAAACTGGATAGGTGGAAGAGGCTTTCACACGGAGCATGGTGAGGTGCTGCGAGATGGGTCGAGTTCAGGTGGGACAGGACAGTCAAGTCGACCTGAGCGAGAGAGGACTGGAGAGGAAAGCAGAGGGGAAGCCCATGGACCTGAGCTCCGCGGCACTTTGTGTGTGTGTGTGTGTGTGTGTGTGTGTGAGGGACAGCTGGGATTTCAATCAGAGACTTCTTTATGCAGTCTTCTAACACATAATGAACTGAAGCACTGCTCAGCATGAGCAAGCCTTATTCACATACACACACACACACTGCCAATGTTTTAGCATCATTACTGAACACACACACAAACACCACAGCCCACGCAATCAAAACCAAATGTGTTGCGAGTGCATTGAAAAGACAAGTCAGGAATGACAATGTGCTGAGCGGAAAGTGATTTGTCCAATCCGTTAAAAGTTTATATCAACAATTAGTTCATAATAAGTCCGTTTGATTAAAAGCTGAAGCCCACTGGCTACACGGTTCCTTGGGGGCTGATCTGGTGTATAAAAAAAATTACCTCACCCTAAACCTGTCAGCACACCATTACAGCCCACGCCGCCATATGATGGCATGCCAAAAAAAAAATAAAAAATACTGAAGCCATTGTAGCGAGAAGGTGTTGGCAGATGTAGGCTTAAGGAATGCAGTGACAGGGTTATTTGTTGGACAGAGTTTGTGCAATGGAGAAATGTTTAAGGGAAAAGGGCTTCGGTCTGTGGCTTCTTATCAGTAAGCCTAATAGAGTTAGATAGGGGAACATCTTGATGAGAAAGCAGATAAAAGGAGAAAGAAAAACAAGGCCCTCAAAACACTAGCAACCAAAGGCTACAGTCTCGAGAAGCAATGACTCATGCAGGACAGCGAGCCAAAAAGTGGTTTGCAGCCCATCTGCAAGAACATGCATGTTTGCAGAAAGAATAAACTCTGAAAGCAACACAATGCATTGCCCTGTAATCGGCTGTGGAAAAGCGTTAACCGATGCCAGATATTTGTCATATGCCGCAAATGTTTTTTAAATAAATATGCCGGCTGGGGTCTTATCAAATTAAGGGAATCAGTATGGATCCATATGGCTTGCGTGCATTATATTTAGGTCCCCTTAAGCCATGCAATATTACAGGATTATTATTGGCAACTAAATCAAAAAATGTCATTACTTGAAATAAACTTTAAGATATATATTTACATCAGCTGTTTAACAAAGGAACATTTGTCTTTTTTAAGTACTTATGTATCTAAAATGGTAATAGTGCATGTCAATGGAAATTTCAGTCATTGGGAATATTCCCCTCATCTGAATCTCAGAGTTCAATTCAATAATCGTTTAAACAAACAAACGGATAAATGAATGAATGAATGGCATGTTTATGTATTTGATGTTAACACCACAGGCTCTCATTTGTCATAACAAAACACTGAATGGCAGTTTGAATATGCAGACTGTAGAATGACATTCATAAGCTGCAGAAGATGGAAAGATGTTCAATGAATAAATATTGAACATTTTAGCCTGTTCCATGCACAAAGCTTTAGTATGGTCTAGAAGACTTTGAATGTATCATGTGCATTGCAATTCTATGGTTAATGTGATCCTTCATTAAATTTTCTCCTATGACTTTTAACCAACAAAATAACAGCACGTCAGTTAAAAAAAAAAAAAAAAAAAACATATAATTTTGAGTAAAAAAGGCCAAGATTTGCATATCTGGGTGAACTGCCCCTTTAAGCTCTGTAATTCCCCAGGCTGTTGAAGTTCTGAGGAATGGTAAACTTGGCAAATGTCATGCATACTGTGTCCTAATTCTGTTAACATACAGATAATGCACTCCGTCAGAGGTTCTTTTAACACCTTTTGTCAACTCTGACTATGATCTGCTTCAGAAAAGTGATAAAAATCTGTTATGCCTTCAGAATATATATATATATGTAACTGTACTTGCCAATAATATAATAATAATCACATAAAAGTTCACTTATGTGTGTTAAGTTTCACTTTAAAGTACATTTTGAATAATTTTGTCTTAATATTTTTTTATAATTTAAAGAAGTACAAATGTGTAATTACATATCTATTTCAAATAGTGCTATAAGTTTAACACGTTAACTTAAATAATTAGTTATGAAATAATAACAGGATTAAAATATTTTAAAGCAGTTAATGCACTGGCTCCAACCCCCAGACCTGCACATCATCTTACATTTCATACAGCTGCCTGTTGACAAATATGACGCAGGGCAACAGCTCCATAAATGCAGTTATGCCCAACAAATTTAAGATATTGTTCAAAAAATTAGTTTTTGTCTCATATATAATACGATGACACACAAGGAGAGAGAGCAATATCACAATAATGCTGATTTTGCCCCAAAAATCACAAGTTTAAAAGTGATTTTCAACGGTTGATTGTGTTTTTCAGTTGTTGAATGTCTGTGGTGGTTGCTCTCTGCCCTTGTCTGAGTTCCTTGTTGGATTACTTTCTTGGATTTATTAAACTCCTGCACACCAACTCTCATCTCAGTTTGCCTCATCTTGTTTCTGGAATGTTACAGAACAATTTATGAACCCAAATTATAGATCCAGCAGGAGTTTTATGCGACCCTTGTGAGTGTTCTCAGCTCATTTTTTTCAGAATAGCCGACCCATCAAATGCTATCTGGAGGAGTTCGTTTTGTTTACCCACCTTGTGCCTGGTGATGAGGATTTATCATCAAATAACACATAAAGATAAAGATTAAGTGGGTCAAAAAAGCACTTTCAAGTTTAACTAATTGTATTTAAAATAAATACATTTTAATTTAACTGTAAATAACATGCACTCAAGTGTCTGAAAACATTACATCAGTTCACAAACTTATGTATATCATTTTAAAGAACATCATTTCTGTAATTTCAAGTTTTTAAGTTCAAGGATGCTAAAGCACACTTCTTTTTACATAAAACCAAGGCTCGAAATATAGCACACAAATCATTTTTGACTCCTACAACACTAGCAGCCAAAGGTTACAGAAGCAAAAACTCATGCATAATAGGAAACACACACACACACACACACACACACACGCACACACACACACACACACACACACACACACACACACACACACACACAAAGAACATGCATATACAGAATAAATACACTCAGGAAACAATGTAAAATGTGAGAAACAAAAACTATTCACCAAAGGCAGGTTTGTCATATCCTAGAAATATTTAGAAATACATACTATAATAATGGCTCTTTTCAAATGAGTGGATTCAGCATATTCCATGTGCAATCTACTGACCGACCTGTCTGTGCAGGAATGCTCTCATAATGGAGAAAACATGAGGCTTTCAGCTTGGAGAAGCCTGCGGAGGGGAGAAGGCTTTGGTTTAGAGTGTGCATTAGCCCGTTCATTCCTGGGGGCCAATGAATAGAGCCCTCAGGTAAGCCTTGTTGAAACAAATCTAAGCTGCTAATGACACGCACCGTGAAAATATTCACAGTTCATTTAGTTTGATGACAACTGCAGCCCCCCATGCCCCCGCTCTGCTGTTTTGTGTTTTAGTCATAACTTTGTGTCATAATCTATGACAACAACAGCCGTTTCTAGCATGCCATAATGCATGGAAAAACCATCCAATCTTCTATTGTTAGAGAGTATCTGATGTTTTCTTTACTGTACATGTTCAAAACCAAAAAAGAAAAGCTCACTTGATATGATGATTATGGCATGACAAGGGCTTAGAGCGACAGTTCACACAGAAAATAACATTTAAGAATTTATTCACATCCTCACGTCGTTCCAAACATGTATGCGGTTAAGTTTAACATTGATCACAAAAGGAAAAATGTAAAGAATCTGCCTCGTATAGCTTTAAGATAAGTCTGTGCCACCTGTGCTATAGGCTAAAAGTTAAATTTGCAGATTTTCCAACAGCTCTGCATTGTTTACAGCATCTTTAGAATGCTGATCTCATGTGAAACATTACTTTTTTTTTTGGTGTTTTTCTATAAATTGATACGTGATGATAACAAGCTATTTTTTAGGAAGAAAACATGAAGCTCCACCCTAATCTCCTCCTATATATATATATATATATATATATATATATATATATATATATATATATATATATATATATATATATATATATATATATATATGATAACAAGGAGATAACAAGGGACGGGTCAATGAAATTTACTATCTTGTTAACTAAATAGAGTGGCAAACAAGGGAAACTATGGCAAACAGGAAAACAGGAACTGAATTCATTCTGGTACTCTCACACACATACATTCTCTATTCACATACATATATTCTTGCTTTCACACACATACATTCTCCACTCACATACATATATTATTGCTTTCACACACATACATTCTCCACTCACATACATATATTCTTGCTTTCACACACTTACATTCTCCTTTCACATACATACATTTCTACTCTCACACACATACATTTTCCTTTCACATACATACATTTCTACTCTTTCTCACACACATACATTCTCCTTACACATACATTTACTTTTATCTTTTTTGGTATCCATTACTTCCTGTTTAAGCAGGAAGTCATTTTCAGACCAGGAAATACATGTGCAAGACCTGATCAGCTCTTCCTCACAATTTTACAGTTATGCTATTCAAAGTCATCCTTTTTTTCTTTTCAAGTACATATTTTAAGTTTTTAACTTGAGCATATCATTATGCAACCTATGTGTTTTACAGATCTGTGTACAAGTGTTAAGACACTGATTTTGATTGTATTAACAGGGTTTAATGCTAAATAAGTTTTCTACTGGTCCGGTTTGGCCAGTGGTTTAATTTTTTTTACTTGCCCTGGAAAAATTTTCACAGGACTTGCCACAATCAATCAATCAATCAATAAGACTTATTTAATTGTTGACTGTAACATTGTATTGTAATTAATAATAACCATTTTGCACAAATAGGTACAATAGTTCAAAGATAAAACTAAAATAAACCATTCTTTTTCAGGCCTAACTATTCCAGTTAAGGATGCACTGAACAGGATTTTATTTATTTTACAATCAAATGAGCCGATTCCCATTCTCATTGCCAATTTATTTAGTTCTTATTCTTTTTCTCTTTTTTTTCGTTTTTACATTTATTAAATGTTTATTTTGCTCTGTTACTGGCCAAACTTACCTTGAGCAAACAAACAAACAATATATGCAACATGAAGCAAGTGCACAAAACAAAAACATCAGATGGGCTGAATTTATATTTTATTATTACTATTTATTATTATTATTTTTATTTCCTTAATTATGTGTGTGTGTGTCTGCACTATGTTTGTACTTTCTGTACTGGAAGCTCCTGACGAAATTTCTTCTGTGTGTAAACACCATAGACAGTAAAAGAAATGGACACAGCGACCGCATTGGAACTCAATTGAGACAAGTGAAGCCCATTTTTAGCGTTTTTTAGCACTTCCGTTTCTGACGCGCAGACTCAAACGAAGCTTGACGACGTCAGCAACCTGTCTGACAGATGTAAATCTTCTAGTAGCTGTGCATGCAAACTGCCATCGTTAATTTTGCAGAGACGGCGAGCTTGAGCGGGGAGTTCTTTGTCGTGAGTGAGCAGGAGTAAAGTATTCTGATTAATTATTTTGTATAGTATTTTAAAATGTAACGCCAGTACGCCATATTAAGTTAATTGCCTGCGAGCTTCTCCTCCTGTCTGTATGGTAATGCGACAGAGAGTCAAGTGGTTATGACGCAATCGTTAGCCTATTTTTTTTACAAAAACTGTTTATACGGGGCCATAATGTAACATAGAAGGTAATGGAGCCCTTTATACATTGTCGTGTATCTTTAGAAATAAATAATGGACAAACGGAGTCTTTAAACGCCTCAGATGTTAAGTTATTCGCTGTCAAAGTGACGCCAAAATGAATGGGAGTCAATGGGAATGCTAACGCAAGTGAAGTTCTGCTAAAAGATGGCAGCCCCCACCCGACTTCAACTTCCGGTCGAGTTCCTTGCCCCCTGGTAAACACTTGGCAATAAAGCGCTTTCTGATTCCGATGAAAATGCTAATTCAATCTCTGACAGCAGGTGGCACTTATAGAACACTAATCTAGCACTGAGTTATTGCTGCACTCAGAGCTGTGCAATTGAATAAATAAGTGAATAAAAATCTAAAAATAAATAAACCGCAATGAGTCTTGGGTTAATTAAATAATATAAAGATATCACTGTCCCTAACTTGCTGCCTCTCACTTAATTCACTTCCTAAATTAAATGAAAAAAAAAAAAAAAAATCCTTGGACGCTTATAATACGTCTATCTGGCAACATGACTGAGGCTAAGCTCGCATCCTCAATCACAACTCGCTCAAATGACGAGGCAATGCAACCTTTTCACGATGATAATATTTATTTATGTATTTTTTAAAACCCAGATATAGCTCCCTGAAATACTTCTGCGGCTGCCTCATCTACCTCAGCCATCCTGATCAAGACCTGTCACTGTGAGTCTGATCGCACCTAACCTGCCTTCCGTTTCCACTACACGCCTTCCTTTTCAACTAAACGCCTTCTGTTTCCACTATACTCTCTCTCGCACATACATACATACTCTCTCTCGCACATACATACATACTCTCTCTCGCACATACATACATTCTTCTCTTACATACATACATTCTATATATGTATGTGTGTATATGTATGTGAAAGGAGAATGTATGTGTGTGAGAGTAGAAATATATATATTTGTAAGGAGAATGTATGTGTGTGTGAAAACAAAAATATATGCATATGAAAGGAGAATGTAAGTGTGTGTAAGAGTAGAAATGTATGCATGTGTAAGAAGAATGTAAGTGTGTGAAAGCAAGAATATATGTATGTGAATGGAGAATGTATGTGTGTGAAAGCAAGAATATATGTATGTGAATGGAGAATGTATGTGTGTGAAAGCAAGAATATATGTATGTGAATGGAGAATGTATGTGTGTGACAGCAAGAATATATGTATGTGAATGGAGAATGTATGTGTGTGAGAGTGCCAGAATGAATTATGGCTTGTACGGCCCCTCATAGAACACAAGAAGCAGACACAGAAACAATAGAATAATCCACTTCAAAACAACAGTCCTTAACACAAGACGGGAACATTGGCTGGAATCAAGACAACTGCACACACTCACGCTCCAAGTGTTTTTATAGAGTTAGTAATTACAACCATACGTTTTTAAAAGTAAACTCAAAATGTTTGTTTTTGGCATTGGTGTGTGTAATTTACATTGTAGAGCAAAACGAACAAGTATCGTCAAGTTTATATTTACCACTTATCATGTTTTAAAAATAAATATAAAAACCCATAGTAAAGTCTAAAGACATTGAGAGTCAGTGGCTTTTAACACGACTATGTTTTCACCCAAAAACTGGAAACTTTTTATATGTTTTGCTTGTTTGTTTAAATGACAACAGCGTTTTGGGAACTAAAAAAAAAACGATTTTGAAAATGGGTTTCAAAGTGCACGTTTTTGACAATGCCACCATTATCGCTTCCACGTAAACACCCAATATGGGAATAATTCATGCACTTTCATAGTACATGTTAGGTATTTAGACATGAGAAGTACATGTCAATTTTAAAGGCAAGCGCGAACAAACATATGCAAAAATGGCGGAGTACATGGTACTGTTGTTGCTCAAGAGTTTGCTAACGCATCTTCAAGAAAGTGTGGATTTATTTCACCAATATTACAACCAACAGTGTAGACGCAATATGTACATCATATAATCATCCCTTCCCTACAAGTACTCATTCTGACCTGATGTACGTAATACAGCTTTTTGGCCATTTTCGCGGATATGTGTAAACGCATTTTGAAATCACTGAAGTGTATATGTGAAACCTTTTAAAAACGCTTTTTACTACACCATTGTCTTGTAAGCACTCTAAACAGCAGGGCCCGTATTCATAAAGATTCTAAGAATCCTCTCAGAAAACTCTACTTTTAGCTTAAAAACTTTTACGTAGGAGTCTTAGCTTAAGAGCGATTCAGGATCGACCTGAGAGCAACTCTGAGTAAGGAAAAGACAAAAACTTTCATCTTAGTGAGGAGGCGGGGTTGACCCCGTTGCTATGTATCTCAACAAAAATAAAACAAGCAATTTTAAACCTTTTAAAATGATTAAAACATTTACTTAAAATGAATTTAAAAACAGTTAGAAAATGTGATGGACACTATCTAATCTATAGCATCTTATTAACAGGGGCGGGTCTACGTGGTGGCCAGGGGGGGCACCGGCCCACCCTGAAATTCGATTGGCCACCCCAGGTGCCCCCCTTATAAGATGTCTTGTGATTGGTTCATTTTATGGCAAATCATCTATAGACTCTACTGAAGTTCGGGATTCAAAGAAGTGCAGCGTCTTCAGAGAAACAACGCTCGTCGCGATCTTGGACTTAATTAATTAATTCTTGACCTGGGTCTTCAGTCTGTGATTAACTCACCTCGTGTCTGACAAGTCTTCGGGTTCAAATCATTCCTTAATCACGTGACAGACCCATGCGCTATTTCTGACATTTCTGTCACTGTGTTTTTGTTACTGTTTCTTGAGGATCTGTGATGTTATTATTTTATAAATAAATAAAACCTTTTAATAAATAAAATATTGATTAATTTGTCTTTTTGACTGTCTATCAGTAAATAAACACTAGGCTATATAATAATCTAATAATCTAATAAAGTATTTATAGCCTAGTTTAATTTTTAATCCATTTTTAATAATATATGTATAAGATGCTTGCTCAAAAAGGACATAATGACATAAATTAAAAGCAAACAACATTTTGAATCCTAAACAAGTAACACTACAGTTCTATAGTCTAATCTGAAGGGTGAACTCAAAAGATATAAATCATACAACACGGTCATTTTTGAAGATTAGAATCCACTGTAAAAAAAAAAAAAAAAAAACAGAAAAAAACAATCAAAGTGATGTCGCCCTCATAGAGACGACTCGTTCTTCCCTAGTCACATTAAAGATTCGTCGTTCAAGAACGACACATCACAAGACACCAAACAAAGCAAAAGAGCTGGTAGGTAACCTTATGTATGGTTTAAAATGTTTGTATGGTTTTCTCAGATCAATGTTTTTACCCCGTCAGGCTCTGCTCGTGGTTGATTTCAATCGAATGTTCAGTCAACGTTTAATAAAACACAATAAAAGTAAAATACGATGGGGGGCTATCAAACAATAAACATGTCATGTTGATTTGCATATTTTGTATCCGTTTATTTTGTGACAGTGACCACATATAGCAAGATTGCACCAAATGACAATATGCACAGAATGTTCCATAATAATATTTGTCTGGTGACACGTTACTTGTTAATGCATGAGAGTAAGTCAGTTAGAGAGTCAGTTAAATTGTCAGGCCTAACTTAGCCATTTACACATGAAATGTTGTGGATGCATTCTGTGCATTTCATTTACAATTTGATTTTTTTTTTTTGAGATTGAGAAAAACAGACACACATAAGTGTTTCTTTTGAAGGCAGGGAAGAGAGCAGTGGCAAGCCATGAAAAGAAGTAAAGATATAGGGAGTTTCTTTCAATGAAAAATATATATATATGTATTCTCAAATTTAACTTAATGGATATATACAGGGATGACAAAAACTAAAGTAATCAAAAATGTGCTTTATTACTGCATTTGTTTACAAGTAACTTATTCAAGTTAAAAATAATAATAAAATCAATAGGATATACGTAATACACTTTAGAATTTCGCTTTTTTTTATTTGGGGCAGTGGCGGCCACCCCATTAGGAGGCAGTGCCCCAGCATGGCCCCCCCACTGAAAATGCTCTAGACACGCCCCTGCTTATTAACTGTCATCCATTGTTTGCAACACATTCCTTCTACCTCTTCGTCTTTCTGCCATTTCTCTTCTGCTAAAGAAACTCTTAAGCCTCTTAAAAGTCCTCGTTGGTGCTCCTAACAAGTTTGACCTTAAGACCTCTTTTAAGGGTTAAGATGCTTTCTGAATTACTTTTTTCTTTACTAGGATTTTTTCTTCAATTTTAGGAGTAAACGCCCACATTTCTAAGAATTTTCTTAGAATTTTGTCACTAGGAGCTACTTTTTTGCATTAAGATTCTTTATGAAAACGGGCCCAGTTCCCCAAACCATAAATTAGTTATAAATTGCTACAAGATTGTTTTGGTAGTATATGCAGGCCTTACTTGAACCCAGATCTCCATTTATTTGATATTTAATATACATTGCTCACATACATATACTACTCATCACGTACAAAAAACATTTATTCACTGATCTTCTCAGTTTTCACGTACTTCATCTTTTTGTCACACAAAACTATTATATGACTTCAGAAGACTTATAAAGTAGCCTAATATAATACTTGGGTCATATGGACAATGTTTTATTTATTTATATTTTGAACTTGGCAGAAGAGGTCAGTGAACTAACTTTAGAAAAATACATTCTTCGATAACGTTTCCAAGAGGTGGGCTTACAGTGATTCAATAGAATAATAATTTTTAGTTCCCCGAAGAACCATTCAGTGAAGTTTTTAAAAGAACCTTTTTTTTTTTCTTAGTGCGAAGAACATAAGAATAATCTAATGAAACTATTTCCTCTATAGAACCTTGCGAGTGTTGGAAAGGTTACATGGATGTTAAAAGTTCTTCAAGGAAAAATAAAAGTCAAAAGTTTATGATATAGAAATATAGAATGCATAAAAATATAATGTATAAATTATAATTTATAGAAAATGCCTGTCTGAAGATTGATTTCATTTTGTGTTCAAACGTCATAAGGGTTTGGCATCACATGAAAGTGAATAAATAATGATAGAAACGTTTTTTTTTTTTTTTTTGGGTGGACTGGTCCTTTAAAGACCTATTATTTCCCAGGTTGTTGAAGTTCAAAGAACTTTAAACTTGGCGAATGTCACGCATACTGTGTCCTAATGCTGTTAACATACAGATAACACACTCTGTCAGAGCTTAAATTAGCAGCATTCGTCGACTCTTACTGCTTGGTTTAAATTTGGTAAGTGGGGGCATGACACTACATCAGGCACCACTGAAAAGCCAGGTGAGTGATAAAGATTAGGTGTTGTTAGTTCCTGGGAAAGCACTATGTCATCACTGTACACTAAGCTTTAAGACAGACACCACAATGACATCTGCTCAAGAACGCTTTAGTCTCCAAACTCTAATTTACAGTTAGAGTTTCCTTCTTGGTTTGTCTGAGAGCTGTTATCTTGTTTCTGCCCAAACCAACATGTATGCTGAAATGCAAATTGCATCTGGCACCAAGGCACAGTAATTTGACGTAATTACTACAGCTCGATACCAGAGTACGCTCCCACTGCATGGCATGGATCCATCACAATAATCAGTAATTGCTCTCCATTTTTGATTCAAAAAGACCGAAACACCCATTACTCCGTTCCACAGCAGTTGATAATGCCACATTACAGAAGAATCCTTCACCAAATTCTATATAGTACGAACTCAACACCTGTAGGGCCCGGCGTTTTCATCATCTGCTTGGATTAAATTGTAGTCATCATCATAACCATAATCACAGTAATAAAAAAGTCCTCATCCTCTTGCCAAATTACGGTGGCATTTGATTTACAGTAATTGTGCGGGAGAGGAGGGTTTACGCTACAATGCACTAGCTATGCTTCGTCTCGACCGGCCGAGTCCAAACACGCACACACCTGCAGGACACTTACACCTGAGAAGGCCAGGGGCCGGATCCCAACGCTGTGCCCACATTCCCCGAGGCACACAATGACTAACATTGTGACATATACAATAAACCAGGTGTGGAGGATGATGTTTTATTATTAGCCTAGAAAATTTCATTTTCAAAAGATTATATTCCAGAGCATTACACATTGATTTGTTATGGATGAGGTTAAGACATCTGAACTATTATATTTCTGGATGTAATTAAGTCATTATGTTGTCAGGCACAGACAGAGACCCAAAGATTGCAGTCGGTGAACGTTCAAAATGTTTTAATAGAGATTTTTGAAAGCAATAATACACAATGTCACGTTTTGTTTCATTTTGCTTGCTTCTTTTAATACTGTGATTTGTTTTAAACAGAAAAATGGAACATAAAACAATACAAAAAAAAAAAAAAAAAAGACAGATCTCCAGGACCTTTAGCTTGGTTCAAGTATTTTTTCCACAGTTTTCAACAGGTAAACACTATAATCAGAAGACTAGACTCAATCATGCGACCAATTGAAAGCGACCTCAAATTTGTTCGACATAATTCGAAGTCTGTTCTGTTTTTTTTTTTTCATATGTGAGAAATGCCTCATCAAATGTTGAAGAAGAAGAAAACAAGACTTGTAGACATCTGCCATTAATTTTACTGACAATACTGGGCTGTAATAACGGAACCGTAATGTGTGAGAAATTGCTTTTTTGTAACTAGTCATTTAGTTTGGCAGTTAGACCGATTTAACACTGAGAAACATTATTCAATAAAAGCATGAGAAATCTTCAAGTAACATCTCTTTCAAAGAGACAAATTAGCGTTAAACTCTTAATTAGTATGTAGCGATATGTTTCTCAGCCCTCATTGTATAATTTAGCCCTTTAGAGCCCTAAACATTAGTGGCATTCAGTCTGGTACAGGCTCCTCTGTGGTGTTTTATGTAGGTGCTCCGTTTTTTTGGCTAGCCTGCATCCGTATTCTCCTCCTCGCAATCGCTTCCTGTTTTTTTCTCTCAATCTCAGCAGCTGAACATTTGGCATTGGTCGTATGGGACGAAATAAAAACTGCAAGACAACACAAACAAAAGTTTTGTTATGATTCTGTGCAATTGGACTGGGAAATGTACATTTTGAAAAGTGTGAACTTTTAAAGTTTGCATGCAGCATAAAAGTGAATTACTAGTCAGGTTTTCAGTAACACTTTAGATTAGGAAACATTCATTATTAATTTAAGAGTTTTCCCTCAGACTCCTAGTTTGGTGGTATGATATTAAGGTAGTATTGTACTAGTTATATTTAGGTATTTGGAAGGGTTAGGGGGATCTAGATGGCCATGCATTAATATGTGCTTTATAAGTTCACTTTATATAGTAAACAACCAATATACTACTAATGTGCATTCTAATAAGCAATTTCTAAACAGTGAATAGTATTCTCTAATCTAAAATGTTACCCATATTTCTACTGCAATAAGTACATCAGAGGACAACCATAAGAGATAAAGGAATAGCTTATCCTAAACTTTAAAATGACATTATTTACTCATCCTCACGACTGACTTTCTGCAACGGAGCAAAAAAAAAAAGAGAATTTTGAAGATTAGACTAGTGGCTGCCAAAGTACATCAAGAAATATCATCAAAGTATTTTATTGTGCACAATATTTGGTCACACTTAAGTCTGGAAACCAGTTTTCACTATTAACTAATCATGAACTACTGGGTTTTCTTTACATTGTTTTATTTTTTGGCGGCCCGTGACAATATCAACACTGACCACCACAAATAGATTTTCCAAAATGATTTGACTTTAAATAAACACGATCACTGCACAAGTGTTTTTATATAAAGGTATCTTACTGAAGGAATCTGACTGTCTTCAGAAAAGTTTTGATGTCATTTTTATTTAATCTTTCATATAATGCCTTCATCATGAGCGCAGCACTGTTTACATTTTACATTACGTTACCAGGGTAACTACTGTTTCTGCCGCTCTTACAGCGCCTTCTGCTGGAAGAGGATGACTTTGCACTTTCAACAAGCCCCTCTGCTGTTTTATATTTACATTATATACATATATACATTTCCCCCAGGGGAAGTGCCACCAAACACAGAGTGTAAGTCTTTGGGAAACACTGAACTATGACTTTTGACTCAGAAAAACCCTAATGTGCTGCTTCTTAATAGTAAGATAGTTAGGTTTATGTATTGGGTAATACAGAATAATGCATTAATATGTGGTTTTATAAGTATTAGTAAACAGACAACACACTCAACCCTCTATATTGCGAGTAAATCACTCGTGTGTGTGACTAAATTTTACTCAATGCGACTAAATTATGTCTATCGTTAGCCTTTGGCTAATAAATTCTTAGATTCTAGTCGCCAGTGTGTGTGCTTAAGGCTATTATAAGATTAGCACATTTTCACTCGCTGAACACTGACTGAGCGCTTCAGAGTTCTCTCTACATAAAGCGATCTTTACTTTTCAGTTTATCCCAGCTGTATTTGCCGAACTGTAAACTCTGTGTGAAGGCGCACAGCTCGCCGTTGCTTTGCTGATATCACTGTTTCTCACACATGCAAAGAGAAGAGCGAGAGTCTTACCACACTGAACTTACAAGCTACATGTAAACTATATTCTTTGTTGTATTTTCCTGTCAAAATAATGGAGTTCATTTTGAATTAGCTTTTTCGAACAAGCCGGTTTCTCCATAGTGGGCGGAGCAAATGCACAAATGGCAATTTCATTGCCAAGATGTGTGTAGAGGGTTGACACTGGTAATATGCATGCTCACAAGCAACTAAATAATAGTTAGAATTGGCCCCTAAACTAAAGTGTTACTCAATATTTTTTCATAAGTCACTCTATAGTTTTGTGAGAAATGCACTTAATAGGATTTACTCTCACTGGAATGCCGGTACTAGTATCGGTACCAAACGGTTCCCGGGCAAATTCCAATTGGAAGTGATCCCTATCCTCTTGTCTGCGTGTTGCTTTGAGATCATGCAACGATCCTTCTGCATTTGCAGTGCCAATGCATTAGATGACGTCATATACATTTCAAGTCAGCATGAGAAAGCAAAACCATGACGGAGAAAGAGATTCAGACCTCTTCCAGAATTCTTTCTGCACCTTCATGTTTTGAATACTAAGTGTGGAAACTGGCAGGAAAACATGACTAAAACGGTATCCAAAGTAACATAACACTATTTTATTTCAGAAAGTACTTTTTCTACTCATTTTGTTGACCATTTGACTTATAATCATGTGCAAGTTCAGGGTTTTGGCATTTTAAACATACACTGTGTAAGCGTATGCTCCTGAAAAAAAAAAAAAAAAAAAAATAGTCAGAAAGATTTGATGCATTGTTTTTGTTATGAGTTTTATATTTTCTTTTTTAAGGGTATGATCAAGTATTTTTCATTGTCTAGTCTTTAATAAGCCAACAAAAATCTCAAATTAATAAATCAAATGTAGGGCAGTACAATTATCACAAAAAATTTGAAATCTGCTAGTGTCTGTTAATTTTAAAGATGAAAAGTCTGTACTAAATGTTAAATTTACATTAAATGCAGAAAAAAAAATATTACTTTAAATTATTAATCTGTTAAAGTTTTATGAACTACATTGATTTGACATGTTTCTGATCATTTCACTTGAATTAAACCATAAAAACAGAATCCTGAAAAAAAAAGAAGAAAAAAAAAGAATTTTGGAAGAATAAAACAGATTCCATAGGGCTCTAAAAGTGTTATTAATTTGAATAAACTGATGTTTATTTCAATAAATTAATAATTTAAATTTAAACCAATCAAAAAAAAAAAAAAAAAAGAAGAAACTGCCGCTGGTGTGCTTCCGCCTAATTGAAAAGAGCATTGTGAATATTCCTGAATAAATTCCCTCGTGTTCCACAGAGGAAAGAAAGTCAATGGATTTGGAACAACATGAGGGTGAATAAATGATGACACAATTTTGATTTATGTTTAAACTATTCCTTTAACAGGTTAAGCAAACTTGCCTATTACAGTCATCTTCCTGTAGGAGTATTCAATGATGCAGTTTCAGAGCTTAGGTGCCACAACGTACAAAGCTTACCTTTGTTGGTGAGCGTCATGGAGTCCGACAGATGTCTTTTGAAGGAGTGATGGTGGGCGTTAGCAGCGTTTCCTACTGTTGAGCTGTGTGGCCTAACAGTCTGTGAGGAACCAGGCCGAGGTCCTAAGTCACTTTTCCCTTGTGCATGTCCATAATACTGTGCACTATGGCTTCTCAATCCAGAGCTGGAACTTTTAGTTGCCGGCAACACATTGTAGCCCTGTTTAAGTCCAGAACTGCTGCTTGTACACGGTACTGAATTTGAGCGGGCAAAGATGCGTGTGGACTTTGTGGGTTCTTGTGGTTGACTCTTATTGTTGATGCCCACGGTCTGGGCACGAATGGTGTCAGAATTGGAAGGTGCTTTAGATGCAAAGCTTCTTGATTTGTAATGTGCAAGGTTTTTGTTCTCCTCGTTCAGTCTTTGCTGTTCCTGACTGGTCGATAACTTCTCCACGTCATCGCAGGCCTGACAAAGAAGATCATCCTCTGCTTCGTCATTCCACAGACCATCGGAATCAAAAAGAGACTTCATGTCCTCCTCCGAAACCCCATCAAACTTGGCAGAAGAAGCTTGACTTGAAGCTCCACAGTCTTTGGTCATTCTGTCAAGCTGGACTGGTCTTGTACTCTGGGATGAATGTGTTTGCTGCTTCACTTGGTCCACAGGTGAAGTCTTTAGCAGCTTGTCAGTTGTGTGATTCTGAGCAGAAGCAGGCGGCTTTGATCTAAAAGTGCTTTGATTAGATGTTTGGACTTCAGGAAGTGTCTTGGTAAAGGTGCTGGTTTTGCTAATGCTCTTTTGAGTCTCTAAGCAGAAGTTTACAGATGGATGAACCTCGGCCACAACATGACATCTGCTAGAGCAAGACTCAGGCTGAGCAGTGCTCGGTTTCGGAGCTACATTCAACGGAACTGGGTTCTGTGTCATTTCTAACACAAACGAGTCATTCAGAAGGTCATCGTTTTCCCAGTCATCTTCAAAGTCCACCTTTGTGGTTTTAGGTGCATCTACAGGAGCGCTCTTCAGCTTTTGTTCTGCCGGTGCTACAGGTTCAATTTTGCTTTCTGGTGTGCAGTTTATTGACGGCGGGCTCAGTCTCCCACTTATGTGCTGAGTGGGACCGTCAAACAACGCCTGAAGCTCCGCCTCGTCCTGACGGGCTTGAGATGAGCAGCTGGTCAGTTGTTCTGATGAGACTTTGACAGATGTTGACCTTTCCGTTGACGCTTTGCCGTCACTTTGTTGCATATTGACTTGTTCTGTGCTCTCCTGTTTTTTCTCTTTGTCCTGGCGAGTCATATTGATGTCAAACTGCTTGGCAAGTTTCATGAGGTCCTCAACATTGCTCTGCCTGATGGAAAGAGATTGGGACATAAATATGAAAATCACAAATATATGACAGGGAATTCTGTGTGTATGTAAATAATGTCACTTGCATGGCTCTATTAATTTAAAAACACATACTGAAAATGCAATTCGTACTTACGTTAATCTAAGCACCCCTCTTACAAGATGAGCTTTTGATTTTTAATTAATTTTTAACTAAAGAACTCTGATCCAGTGGTGTAATGGTGCTGGAGAGATGGTTGGTGTGCTACAACTGTACAGTAGAGGTCAAGTTCAAATTATAATATTTAATATGCTTACAGTTGCATGTCAGGTAATACAGTCATATTATGTATGACAGTCCCAAAAAAAAAATGTTTAGAGCACCTTTTAAGTATTCATCATGTCGTTGATAATAGGACGCATACCGTGCTGAGATCCTCCGGACTCTGGGCTGTCTGATCTCTGGAGTGCAGGGTATGGCACCATCTCCAATCCACTGGAGCACTGAGTCCCCTTCATTTGCCTTCTTAACCTTAAACATACATTACATTTACCATGATACCCATAATTGCAATTGTACTGTCTATATTTGACTTAGTTTAATACTTACTTTTGGTGCAATTCTACTGACAATCTCAGATATTTCAATGACTCTCCCATCTCCTTGTCCTGTGAACAGTTACAAATGTATACACAATACAAAAGTTTTTTTTTAGGCTGATACACGATAAAAAACAGCAATCGGTTCACAAATATATTTAGTGTTTATATCATTATAAGCATGTTATAGTTTGCATGAGACATAAATAATACACAAATACAAAGATGAAGGTATCTTGAGTCGGACTTCGATAACACACACACACTTTTACTTTTTAAATTCATTTTACTGCTGAGATCTTATGTTTTACGTCACGTGAAACTTATCGTTCATTATCAGTTATTAACAATCCTGTTTTTTTTGGTTTGCATTCATGAAAGAAATGAAAAGGAACCCTCATATGTACAGTTGTTTAAGAGGATATAAATACAGACTACTTGAAGTTTTATGATCACACTTGCCATTCAGGTTCTGAGAGGGTGAGTTGGTATCCCAGATGATGTCTTGAGGGGATTCGGTCTCATTAGGAGAATCTCCACTGTGACAACCGTTGAATCGGATTCTTGGTCGGCGTTTTGGGGTGGTAAAATCTGAGAATTAAAATAATAATTACAACACTACGATTAGTATGGAGTGAATAACCTTCCACGTCGACACTAGCGATGAGTAACATTACTTTGGCCATGTTCCACTGTAGAACCATGCTATTCTTTGAAGTATGTTAGCTTGGTGTGTCATTTAAACAACACGAATATGAGAATCGTTAAGTTTAATGAAACCGCGACAGTAACGTTACTGTTTTCTAAAAAGAAACGTGCATCTGCTTTGAGCTCGATTGACGCGCGTTTTGGTAAGTTATGACTTACAAAAGTAAGTTATTACCTTTGCGACAGTTGTATGAAGTGTGACAAGACGGAGACTGGGACTGTTTGAGTCCGATCATTCGTCTCTTTGTTTTCATCTTGTTCTGGGAAACTTTGGAAGTTCTGCTCCGACTTTCTCTCGCATCTGATATATGGCACACAGCGATGTTTCTCGTGTCGGTCATGACTTATTTTAACTAATATAAACAATACCGCTCCAGGATTCATAACTTGGTTGAACTAGTGGAAAAATATCTGCGCTATCTGGTTTAAATCTGGAAAACGCTTGGGTGCTCCGGTAAGAGTGGTCTCCTACATCGCCGCCATGTTTTTTGAACATTTACATGAAGGCGCGTTCCTGATTGGCCGTTGGCATCTCGCGAGACTTTGTCTTCTCATTGCAGCTTTGTATCCACAACAGTTTGACCTTCTCGAGTAGCGCTGTAAATACATTACAACAATCCTTGTGCATAAGAAAAAACAATAAAATAATACAACGAAACTACAATTAATATACAATTAAAATCCACCCTGTAACTGAAACATGAACGTGAAAAATACCTTACAATAAATACACTACTTCTGGCTTTGACTGAGTAAAGCAGTGCATTGGATGCGTATTGTAGAATTACAGACATGCCAGAAAGTAAAATGCCTAGCTACATATTATTAATAATAATAATAATACAAAGTAGTTGTGTTTATGTGTTTATCCATGCTTTTAAAAAGTAAATAGGCTATATTATATTGATTTATACTATAACTTTGATAAATAAATAATTTAATAAATGGCCATTGATATAGCTTTATAATGGTCAACAGGGTAAAATTGCATGTCATAGTTCAACAAACTTGAAAATGAACATTAGGGTGGATTTTAGCATACACACTTTGAGATCAAATCTGTGCAAATGCACGCTTTATAAATAAGGCCCTAGCCTTCTGTGATGAACCATTTCTTTCATCTTTTATATCAGTGGCGCCGTAAAACATGCATACCATATGCACAGATTTGATCTTAATATCAGTTTCAAGATAATTGCGATTAATAGATCTCACTAAATCTAAAAGAGAGGCATGCATTTTCTGTGCGTACCTTCATGTCATAGAATCACATGTATGCACTTTTAAAAATTAAATTGCATTTCACTCATGGAATTCTGCTGTGCAAAAAAAAAAAGAAAAAAAAAAAAAAGGCCATGCCTTAAGAAAGCGAAATCAGCATTTCATCTTCTCCAACTATCTGCTATGGGTCTCTGAACATGATGTATCATTCTCCTTAAGCCCGTATTAAAATACCAATTTTCTTCTACCCATATTTCTTGTATTTTGCTCTACATTTTCTGTCAATAAATATTTCTGTTTGATTGCATTACAATACCTCAGTGTTCTCAGATATTTAATTTTGAAAACACATCTCTGTTGGTCTTCTGCCCATTGACTTCCATCCATTTGCTTGTCCTCGGAGCAATGCCTGCTGGACATAATCCAGCTGTTTATCCCACAGCAGCAACAAAACATGCTACGGTTCTCAGACATTCATCATAATACACTCTCGCTGGTTTCCACACTACCTGTAACCGTTCATTATAACAGCTGGATTAATGTCAAGGACGTTGCACTGCTTGTGTATTAAATATGAAATAAATATTGCTGTCTGAAGCTGGAAAACTGCTCTTTAAGCTGTAATAGGCAGAGTGACAAAAGTAAAGAAAAAAGTTTAGGGATAAAGAATAAAGCTTGCAGTATTTGAAGGGCTATTTTTTAAGTCCTCTAAATTATCAACATGATCAAAACTATGCTTAAAAACTTGTTGTATACAATATACTACAGGACTTTTGTCAGCTTATTGATAGTTTATACTTTTTAGCAAGTAAACTGCCTTTTAGTGTAATTCTAAAAATGCCCCCCTTCAGTTTGTGGTTTATGTTTAATGATTACTATGTTTTAAATGTAGGTATAACTTTCCTTTGATATGATTAGTAATATTTCAAGATTTACTGGACTAGAGCAACTAACTGTAGGTTTACAGTACTTAATTATCCATGCATTCTATTTTATAAAAATACTTAAAAAAATGAGTTTGTGTACTTGGACAGAGGACTTGGACTGCAATTATAAATGAACTCGTAATTGGACAGACTCGGGTGGACATGTACTTGGGCTTGACAAAGATATTTTGGACTGGAAACGTTTATAGACAAATCCAAACAACATTAAAGATAATAAGCTACAATATAAAATTAAGATAAAAATCGATTAATAAATGTCTTTCACTCAAAGACCCTTACTTGAACTCAACACTAATAATGTCAAAATGTTAAATATCAACTTCAAAGCACACTATAGGTGCTCAGTAGGACATTTTATTTGTATTGTGATTCAAGTTTGTATTGTGCATGGATTTTAAATATGTATTTTTGTATTTATAAGTCTTTGCCAAATGAAAGCACTAGATGGTGCCTGTATTCTTTATAAGTGGTGTGTGTGTGTGTTTGTGTGTGTGTGTGTGCGTGCATGCGTGTGTGCGTGTGTGTGTGATGTTTGAGGGGGCTGCACACTGAGTGTTCTGCTGATATTGAAATGCTGTACGCTGCAGCCGGGCTCCCCTGCTGGAGCGGTGTGTGTGAGGGCCAGACGCTGCTGTCAGCGCTCACAGCTGACACACACACGCCTCAAACTCTACCTGCTGAGAGGAACTACTAGTCAAAATAAAAACCTTGTTCCTCTGGAATAAATGGACAAGAAACGGCCTCTATGAAAGCAAGTGAACTTGTAGTAGTAGAGTTCTGCTGTTGCACTTGCTCTGTTAGTAATGCACTGTAACAAAATGATTTGTCAGATTAATCAGCATGGATGTTCCATTAATCTGTGCCTCTGTAATGGAAGTTATATTAAATGCCTATAGCCGGTCTATGTGTCATAATATAAAGGAAACTTTAGTGATTCAATATACAGTAGATTGCATTTCACCTCTAATAAATAAATAAATAAATAAATAAAATAGAATTTATTTTGGCCACATAAAATAAAGCTTATTTTATGACCATTAAGCAGTTGGACATCAAAATTTAAGTAAAAATGTATTTTTATGCATCTAGGCATTATCTTTCTTTCTTTCTTTCTTTCTTTCTTTCTTTCTTTCTTTCTTTCTTTCTTTCTTTCTTTCTTTATTAAAAAATCATTGAGAATTGAGCTTAGGTTTAATATAAAAATGGCAACTCTTAGCAGTAAGGTTTCATAATTAGCATTAATTACTGCAGCTATGTTGGTTCACATACACTTAAAATTAACTATACTATGCATTTATGATGATTATTTTTTTTTAAAGCTGTATCTTTTAGCATTAGTTACTCTGATTCTGAAAACTAACCTGAATAAACAATGAACTATTGCAATTTCATTATCTAACATTAACACGGGTTATTGCATGCTATTTCTCATAAGTCGTGCATTAACGTTAACAAATGAGACCTTACGGCAAACCGTTAATTTAAAAATAATGTCACAATGCAATAAAAAAAGAGAGAATTAACTATTACAATGGTTTTAAAATCATTATCTTTTTAAGGGATTAAATGTAACTCGATGATGTTCTTGACAGATTTGAAACGACTGACCTGTTTGTTTTCACACAGAAAGCGATATAAAACCTGCAAAAATCTTCAACTGTATAAATTAATGCTTATTAAGGGATGATGAGGTATTTACTGTATAATGACATGCAAGCATCATTAATTAAGAGATTAGAATGGGATCACCATTTGAAGATATATATAGACAAGGTTATTGTTCTGTCAAGTGTGCTTTTTGCGTCATAAAAGCATCTTCAAGTCATGAGGTGCTCAACAGCGTGTTTAAAAGTCACCATAACACCCCTTGTCACACGAAATGTTTGCATTTCACAGAGCTGGATAGTTAGATGAGGAAGTAATGTCACGTTCAATCTGAATACGAGGCATCACAGACTTTTTTCTTTCATTTTTTTAAATTGTTTTCCCAGTGTTTCCATTGCCTTTCCACCACAAACGGCAAAATGCCAAAGGCCGCTGCGCGAGAGCGTTTGGCTCCTCGAGCCTCAGCCGCCCAACCCCTCCGCTCTCCTCGCCTTTTTTATTTATCTTTTCCGCCTTGGTTGTTTAGACCCAATTAAGAGGCTAATTGTGGAGATCAGGGAGGACTGCATTGTTGTAAAAGTACAGAGCGCATGGCTAATTGCCGCAGCAGCTGCCAGTGTTTATGAAAAGCCGGGCTCTTCCGTGGTTCTCTCGGAGGAGAGCGAGCTCTCATCCTTCTTCTGATGTGGTGGAGAGAGCCAGGTGAGCGGCGAGCAGGGTGTGCATGGCTGTGTGGAAGCTGCAGAAATAATTACCACCACCGAGGGCTTCTCTCTCTCTTATCTTGGGCTCGTGCTCCCCAAGGCAGGCAGAACCTTGAGGATGACACCGAGCATGTGGTGGGACTCGGCGATATGGAAGGAGTCCAGGATACAGATCCGCTGCCAGCTTTTATCTAAATGATCTCACACTTGTCTGTGCCAGGTGTTTTGGGTTGGGAGTATGTGAAATAAGGCACGCATTTTTGAGTCACCACCGAGGCTGTTGTCAAGTAAAGCTACTGGCTCCCATAACAGATGGGTTTTGCAAAGTAAACTTTAGGAACGTGGTTCTGCATGGCTGCAGCTCGTCTTGGATGGTGCCTGGATACCATCATGCATGCCTCTTCTCAGAGCAGAACGTGATGTAATGAACTGACACCTCTTTTGACATTGTCATTCTTTTGGCAATGCAAAATTTCCTTTAGGTTGCGGCACTGGCTAAGTTTGTGTGTGTGTGTGTGATTTTTTTTTTTTTTTTTTTTTTTTTTTGACTTTGCAACTTTCTTTTGACCTTACCGCAATTAGTGTTTGCCCTTACAACATATTTGTAGAATTATGACTCCCATTTGACATTGCATTATGACATTCCTTTGAAGTTGCAATATATCTTTATGGAATATTAGTTTATTTGTTGCTACATGATTTTGGCATTTCCAACAGTATTTGAGATTGTGAGATTCTTTTGACATTACATTTTGTCATAAAATCCATTTACAGTTTTTTTTTTTTTTGCCAATTTTTTATTATTATTTTTCTTTTTCTTCATTGTTGTTGTTGTTGTTATCAGATTCTTTTGATATTATGATTATTTTGGCCTCACTTTTCTTGTTGTTTGCACTATGATAGTATATTGACATTATGTCATTGCTATGCAAATATGACATTCGTCTAATATGAAGAAAATTAATAAGCATTCCAGCTTTTTTGATATCTGAACATTCTTTTGGAATTGCAGCATTCCTTCACTTGGTAACATTGATTGAGTTTTTTTTTTTTTTTTTTTTTGGCACTACAGCATTCTTTTGTGATTGTAATATTATTTCAACTTATAGTTTTCTTATGGCATGGCAGCATTAATTTGGCATTACAACATTATTCTGACATGAAATAAATTACATTACAACGTTTTTTTATATAATAATAATTATAATTATTTTTAATTATAAAGTTCTTTTAACACTGCAACATTCAGCATGGCAACATTAGTTTGCCATTTTTGTATCATAACAGTTATTTGACATCATATCAGTTTACTTTTGGCATTGCAAGTTTCTTTTTAGATTGTGAGATTCTTTTGGCATTTCAATATTTTGTTATTAAAATGTTATTTTACATCTATATTCAACATTGTTATGGAACACACACACACACACACACACACACACATATATATATATATATATATATATATATATATATATATACAGGTGCTGTTCATATAATTAGAATATCATCAAAAAGTTGACAAGGTTCTGTCAAGTGTTCTAAAAAGAATACAATAGTAAAAAGTCAATGTTTCAGTTAAAATCAGTTCATTGTTGATTCAGCGATGTCATCCTCCAGCTCAGTTCAGTTCTCTTCCAATAGCGTCAAAGAGAATTGTGGGTAATTAGGCAGTCATGGTGGTCTTCTACGCGTAACATTTTAGTTCTCCTTAATTAGTGAGCAGGAAGATCAAGCTCTGTACTTGAGAATCTCAGTCCAGCTTCCTGTATCTCTTCTCCTCGGAGGGAGGCCCAACCTGCCCGGCTGCCCCATCGCTCCCACTCTCTCATTAATCTGTCCACAGGAACGTCCGGCTGCGCGGCAGCTTGACTGCTCATTTATTCTGTTTAGAATAGCGACGCCGGTGATAAATGTCCCGCAGAGCGCACATGTGCTAAAATATTCATAAATTGGAACTCTTAATTTGCGAAGGTGGAAAACCAATAAATTTCAAGAGTGGTGACATGTCATGTTATATTTATATGAATATGCAGGCCATGGGTGAGACATTGAGATTAATACGCCGTGTGCTTGCTATTAACCAATAGTAATTTCCTCTTTGCGAAATTAGCATGGCGACTGATGGGCGAGGAGACAATCATTTGTTTGATGCTTTGATGTGGTTTCCTACGGAAACAGACCCAAATTTGAGAGTTGTTGTCGTTAATCGACAGGCCTATTGAAGGAAAGAATGTGGACCACCAAAAATCATAATGCCAAATCTGAAATCAAGCTCCTCTGATTAAAGTCAATGTGCACAGCTGTTTTATATCCCTTCCATATCCTTTTGTTCTTTGAATGCAAAAAGGTCCTTATGCACACCCTTTAGCGTTATGAAAACGTTATTATTTTTGAATAAATCCTGCCATTTCTCTCTGCTCAGAAACCAGATGGCACTGAAGACAGCTCACTTTTGAAGTTACATTTACTATTCCACACCCCAAAGTCTACAGGACATTGTTCTGTTTTGCCGACAAAACTTTGGTCACTATGTGTGGATTCCTTGCAGGTGAGCACAGGGTGGCAGCTGCTCCCTGCAGTGTTTTCCTGCTCGGGTCAGTCTCTCCTGGGGAAGCAATGACAGAAACTAGGCCAGATGGTGCGAGAGAGAGAGAGAGAGAGAGAGAGAGAGAGAGAGAGAGAGAGAGAGAGAGAGAGAGAGAGATGCTTTCAACCTGACCCACTGCACCGCATTCAAGGTGAGTGAAAATTTTATTTTCGTTCCTACAGGAAAGAAAAAAACACAAGTGAGGTCTCTTAAATATCTCAGTCAACTCCTAGACAGCACTGAGGTTAAACGGAGAGATTTTCTTCAGAATTTTAGTCTGTGATATTCTTCTAGGACTGTGCCATAGATGGTCTCCTGCCGTTGTTACACTGAAGAATTTCTATGCAGCCCATATTTATTATACTTTAGGAGGATATTCTTAAGGCATTATAACTAATGCATAATGGATTGTAAAAAAAAACAAAAAAAAACAAAAAAAAAAAACTGTATAATATAGTATATCATCACAAAAATAATCATAAAACAACAACAATGATACATTATATTACATGTTTGTGGCTATGACTTTTAAGAGTATGACTATTTATAGCACACTATGAACACTATATTAAATGTACTTCATTTGTAATGGACTATATCATATCTTGACATTGTTTATTTAAGATCTGCACAGTATCTTACTGCATCTTGTGAGAGGTTAGGTCTTGAGTGTTTCCTGTGAGGCTAATATATATATATACAGTACAGACCAAAAGTTTGGACACAACTTCTCATTTTTCAAGAGTTTTCATTATTTTCATGACTATGAGTCACACTGAAGGCATCAGGGGCTATTTGACCAAGAAGGAGAGTGATGGGGTGCTGCGCCAGATGACCTGGCCCCCACAGTCACCGGACCTGAACCCAATCCAGATGGTTTAGGGGTGAGCTGGACCGCAGACAGAAGGCAAAAGGGCCAACAAGTGCTAAGCATCTCTCGGGGAACTCCTTCAAGACTGTTGAAAGACCATTTCAGGTGACTACCTCTTGAAGCTCATCAAGAGAAAGCCAAGAGTGTGCAAAGCAGTTATCAAAGCAGAAGAAGAACCTACAATATGACATATTTTCAGTTGTTTCACACTTTTTTGTTATGTATATAATTCCACATGTGTTAATTCATAGTTTTGATGCCTTCAGTGTGAATCTACAATTTTCATAGTCATGAAAATAAAGAAAACTCTTTGAATGAGAATGTGTGTCCAAACTTTTGGTCTGCACTGTATATATGAGGTTACATTTAATATAGTGATGGTCCCTTTAGTCTATTGACTATAAGCAACTACATGTCAACTAACTCTCATTCGATTGTTAGTACTAGTTGACATGTAGTTGCAGAGTTACTTATCAGCAGCTTTCTAAATAATCAAACTGATAGCGAAGTTGTACTGTATATCAATTATTGCTCCATTAATTTCTACTTTCTTATCCTCTGGAGTTTTCTTTCCCCTAAATTGGTATCCAAATGAAGTGCAGACTTTTAGCAGTAGTCCATGAGAGAATACTTTTTGAGTATGTGACGCTGCTGAGGCCTTGTTTACAAGCAGCTGATTGCACATACATGTGTTGTGGTACTCTCGTAAACACACATGTGTTTTTATGTATTGTTTTACATATAGCATCATAAAATCACTGTTGATCAACTGATATCACATGGACTATTTTATCGTTGTCCTTACTACGTTTCTGGGCTTTATATGTGGTAGTTGTGAGGGTCAGAGAGCTCTCGGATTTCATCAAAAATATCTTAACTTGTGGGTGAGCAATTAATAACAGAATTTTCATTTTGGGGTGACCCATGCCTTTAATGTTGATGATATCTTTGTGTCTTATAGTCATAGAGCAGACTAGTGCTTTATAAGGACTGAGATCCTTTTTTCAAGGGAATGATTTTCCTTCATTGTCTTTATTTTGTTAGACTAATTCCATTAGTTCAAGCAAACAGCACAGCACAACTCATCTCGGATTTCTCTCTCCTCTTGTCTTCTGTAACTTTCTTCTCTGTTCAGGCTTTGATCTAAAATTGGCCTCTGTAGAAGACTTGTGTACAGTAATTTTCATATGGGCTTTGAACATATTGAAAGGGCTCATAGCTGCCGTCGCTTTTATCCTCTGATTCCTTTTCCCTGGGAAACGACGAGCATATGGCAAACACCCTCACTGGATTCTCAGACAACGGGAGGGACCTTATTTCGATTCCTGCATCCTGTCATCGGCGAATCCCAGGGTGCTACCCGAACCCTCCCTCCCACACACACACACACACACACAGACACAGCACAAACACACCGTCTCCTCCAGACTTTGAAATGCGCTCTGCATTTGTCTGACATCCTTAAACTGGAACACAATGCTCAAATCTCTCTCAAATTTTACCTTGTTTTTACCTGGACTTTTTTTCTTGTATGTACCATTTTGGAGCCTGACGAATGTGGACAAATAAATAATATAATTATTTAGTGAACTATTCCTTTTAACACGTCTTTAAGTGAGCTGCACAACCGAATAGGAAAAAAAAAAGCATGATCTCTTTTGATTCGTTCTACGTTTATCCTTGAAGATTTGTTTGTTAATGCAGGGGAATTAAGGCACAGTAATAATGACCAACATGTCCTTCAATTGATAAATGAGCACACTTGATTTGAGAGCCACTTGACACCATTGTCACCTGTGAAGGGGAGAGCACACGTATAAAAGCCCTTCCGGTCTCGTAAAACAACAGATTTGACAAACTCAGCATTTGTTGGGAGGCCGTCATGGTAATTTATTATCCTAATTGGAGGATCTGCTTTCTTTTCTTTTGTAATTAATGTCAAGAATGTCTCCTTAATATGGGGCAATCGCAGTAATTGGCATTATTTAAAGAGCGGGAAAGATCAAAGCTTCATTTGCTCAAGTGAGAACACTGAATTGCTGGACTCCTTACATTTAATTGGCCAACTTTTGTGTGTGTTTATTATTAGCAGTGTTGGCTAAGGCAAGCATCACTAGAACTATTGCTCAGGGACACAAATGGTCGGTTGTTGAAGAGTACACAGCAATCAGTTTGAAGAATCCCTGCCTGACAGGATAGTACAGGAGATGTGTGCTGTTACTTTTCTAAATGATCCGAATTCTGGGTTTTTCCAAAATGTGCACAAAAATCCCAGAGACCTACAATAACAAAGGGCATTCAGAATCCAGAATAACATAGACACTTGGGGGCTCACTTGACTTTAGCAAGTAACCACCCAGCACCCATATATATATGAATCTGTTTTCATATTGTTCAGAAAAAAAAAAAAGTCTTTGAAAATCAATTCTAGGAGGGAAATTTCACACCTCAATAAGTAAGTAAAACAATAAGCAAATTATGCAAATTAATGTGTTTTTATATTTTTAGAAAAAAAAAAAGACAAATTAAATTCTAGGAGGCAAATTTCACACCTCAGTAAGTAAGCAAATAAGTATATTATATTATATTATATTATATTATATTATATTATATTATATTATATTATATTATATTATATTATATTATATTATATTACTCATTATTATTATTTATTAAGTTTATAGATATTATTGAAGTGGGAAATTTGCCCCCTAGAATCATTATTATTGTAGAACAATATAAAAAAACATTCATTTACATAAAATACCTCACCTGAAACAGTTGAAATAAATTTTCACTTAAAATAGCTGTGGAAGTTAGCCAACCAAGCAACCAAAAAAAATAAATAAATAATAATAATAATAAATAAATAAATAAATGAATGAATAAATAAATAAATAAATAAATTAAATTAAAAAGAATTAAACATTGAAAATAAAATTAAATAAGACAACAACAGTCGACATCAAAGATACATCAAAATAAAAATGTTAATAAACAAAATAAAAGACTCAATCAACTATACTGTATGAGGCATTTCTAGGGGGCAAATTTAACACCATAGAGGTTTTTTTCTTCTTCTCTAAATGGCACATTGTACATATTGGATATTTGTGTGATTTTTGCCTAAATTGTTTTTAAAATTTCTGACCATTGCCCTTGAACTTACCTACAACACCCTACCGAGTACAGAGTTTAACAGGTAAGCACTTAATCATAAGAACAAATCTATTTTTATATTACAGGTTGTTTCTCTATGGTTCTCATAGGTATTACATTAAGTGTCTTTATGCCATTTATAGCAATACGAACAGATCTAATTAAAAGGCACATATCTAATCTAATTTTGAATTAAATTAGAGGAAAGATTGCTGTGCCATCCACATGGACTGTATTTGTTTATTGACAGCATTTCCTGATGTTTTCTACAAGGTAAAACAATTATGTCTTCAGCGGAAGCATCATGCATTAAGCATCTCCGAGGATGTGTATCTCGTTCTTTCATCATAAAGATAATACATGTACCGTTCAAGCTCAGAAACTTGCAATTACCATAGATTATCACCAACACAGCGGTTTGAAGTAATTATAACAGGTCCCACATCGTCCATATAATCACCTCCCAATTTGAGCCTGTTTAGAATAGTTTTCTGCAAACACGCATTAAATGGTGCCTGTAGCTCTCCCTTGGAGGCTTATCACCGAGCTGGGAAGAACGCTCAGCCAGACTTTTATTACTAATCGCCATGCTGCATGCCGTAGTCTTTCAGGATATCAGCGTAGGCTTTCAGCACAGTGGAGGGCAGGATGATGCCAGCTCGTGTTAATGTGTTATTGGCAATTAGCTTTAGAGGATTTAAAAGGAGACAGAGTACAATATTGTACATAATGTCAATGAAAGTATGATTTTATTTTTTTTATTTTTATCAGAATGTGTAATAGATTAAAATATGTCAATATTTATATCAGAGAAATAATTGTGCATCCATCGTTAGAATTGTATCTTTGAATTTTTTTATTTTTTATTTATTAATTTTTTCGGTAGCTCTTGCCATAGATATCTTTATTTCTCCATTAGAGCGGGTGTGAAAAATATGCACATTTTATGTGTCTGGCTTCCATTTCTAGCTATTTTTAGCTGTACAAACAACTCCTTCTGCTGCTTGATAAACCAAACTTGTGTGTCTTACCATATTATTTTAAAGGGGTCATATAATTTGATTTCAAGTTTTCCTGTGTTACAAGTATCACAAGTGTTACAAGCTCTTGGTACATAAAGAAGATCTGTAAAGTTGCAAAGACCCCCATGTTTACGTCACCATTTGGGAAAATCTGCATAACGCTGCCCAAATGTTAACGCAAAGAAAGAAGGTGTAACTTTTATTCTCACTGTTACCGCCGCTGCCTTGTTGTGGTATCAATGTGGAAGCAAAAATACTTTGTTTGGTCTTCCAAAAGAGGACACAACTAGAAATCAGTGGTTAAGTTGTATTTACAACACTGTTTCAGAATAGTTTAATCAAAATATTCAGATGTGTGCAGCACATTTTGGAGGACTGTTTCCTGATCCTGGGAGAGAAGACTACAGTGCTGCTGTTCTGACTCACAGTCTGTAAGTACGTTTACATATTTAAAGGATTTGCCACTGATGATTCAAACGTGAGTTTTGAGCAGTGTAGAGCAGCTGCTCTCAATTCCAGTCCTCGCGCCCCCCTGCTCTGCACATTTTGTACGTTTCTCTTATCACTTTAGACGTTTGTTCTATTCAAACGAAAATGCCCTGCAAAGTTTACATCACTGGATATTCCGCCTTGATTACAGTTCGAAGTGAACGTATATGTTCCATTCAAAGTGCATTTAATGGTGTGAGACGTGAATTTAAATTGTATTTATTTACAGAGTTATATGATGTAACACTTGTCCGAGTGTGAAGACGTTACGCCACACAAATCTGTGAATGAATGTTCCGTGTGGAAAACGTCAACAGACTTCCCCAGCTCAGGAAGTATGGAGCAGTGAACACTGTGTAGGGACCATGTCAATGGGAACACAGTTCATGCACAGACCTTACTTCTAACAAGCTCATTATCTGAATCTGATAATGCAAAATATATAGAGCCATGGGGCGCAATGACTGGAATTGAGAACCACTGGTGTAGAGTATCGTTTTTCCGATCAAAAATGCAGGCATGGTTTTATGTTTATGTGATGTGATGCAACGCATAAAAACACATTATAAGTCATTATAGTCCGTTATTATATCCCCACTGGATGCAACAAATCGCTAATTTGTAATTGGTTTTATTGGTTTTGTCTTGTAGCGCCGGTGTTCTGACACACATCACAGTATGACAAGGGGTGTAACATTTCCATCACACGCTTGAGGTCTTCGGCCAAACGCACTGAATAGCTACTGTAGCAAAGGACAGCACACCTCGCATTTCAGACTGATGAGCTTCGTAAAAAAGTACGCGTTTCAGAAAGGCAGGGCATAGAGGAGAAACAATAATGTACAGTATGTGGAAAATAATGTTTTTTTTTTTTTTAACCTTAAAACGCACAAACACATTTCATTACACCAAATAATATTATTTTTAGCAACATCATATGACCCCTTTAATGCATTATCTTAAATATGAACACATTGGTTTGTAGTGCAAGCAGTTTTAGAAGTTTACTGCATCCTGTTATTCTTTGCGTTATATGTGACTAATGAACTCCTGCAATAAAAAATAAGGTAACATTAATGTTAAAGAATAATTAACAAGTGAAAAATGAGCAGTTCACTCATAAATTTGTACGACCTTACCTTCATGCTGTGGAAATATGTACGGAAGATAGAAGGCAACTAGCACAGTGCTGAAAAGAGGCGGAGCTTTGTAAGCCTTCTACACTAGCATTCCAGTCTAACACTGTTCTAACCAGCTGTGATGAGCAACAGCACGTTTCAGTACCTTGGTTTCGATCTGTGTGCGGTCTGCATAGCCAACTATGAAATTTCATTTGTCCCAAATTGTGATTCTCATGCAAATTGTATAATATATACTTTTTAAAAACTAATGTTTCTGTACTGTATTCTATGGGTCACTGAAGAACATTTAACAACCACGTAACTTAACCTTGTACAAAATGTTCCTTACATGGGAGAAAGGTTCATGGAATCATATTCATGTTCTTGAAAAAAAGGGGTCCGTTGCAGCTTTAATGAAAGTGTGACTATGAAATATGAACTACATTAAAATAATATTTTATGTCAAATGAACAAACACATCAAACAAACAAAATATAAAAAAATAAATAAATCTGTGTAAAAACAAACACTGTCAATTGTTGTGGAACAACTCAGATTGGCATAAAAGTGAGAGGTTTATACACTTGTCACTTTACTCTGTCATGTCTGGTCAGGACACAGTGCAACTCTAAATTAAACATCACATATATTCGCATGGCCTGTGACTGTACACAATTTGCACTTTCAGTGTGAACAGACACGTTACACTTTGATGGAAGCTTGTCACGACCACATCATGTATGATGATGGAGAGACCCAGTGTTGATTTTTTTGGGGGTAGATTCTATAATTCCACACTCGCTGTTGTCTCTCCTCCACCCACTCGGAGCAGCTGTTGAGTTATTTATATCTGAAGCTGCTGCAAATAGGCTGGTAATTAGAGCCAGCAGCCCTGTTGAACAGACACTCCAATAGCAGGCGGGCTTTGAGAGGGACATGGCCCACAATGCCCCTCTCTCCCTCCCGCCCACCATCCCTCTCAGGGCCAGGAACAAGTGGGAGATAAACCAGAACTTGACTTCACTGAATAATTGAAGCCGTTTTTACAAGAGCAACAGCCCGCTATCTGACCTCATAAAGCGAACACAAGAGACTATCAGAGCCTTGCAGGGAGTGAGGGAGAGGGATTCAACCCGGCACACATAACATAATGTTTACATATTGATAGACAAGGAACACAATGAAGTTCTTCTATAACATTATTCTTGGGAAGATTGATATTATCTGAAAGCATTATGAAGCACCTTAAACCATTTTAGATGCAGAGAATATGTAGGGGAGAGGGTTAGTTTTTACACGAAGAATGGCTATAATAACAGTCATAACAGCTATAATAACTCCAGCAGTTTAATAGCTCCATTCTCTTTTAAAACGAACAATATTATATAACACAGAAACACAGCAAAAACCACAGAGGTGAAAATATGACTAGTAATGAAGGTAAATGTAAGTTTCGGACATGTTGTTAAAATGTATGTTACATTTATTCTGTATTTAGTTATTTAATTTTTTTTTTTTTTATTTAAAGCACTTTTTATATTGATCACAGTTTCTGGTTTAAACTTGTTTTGTTCATTTTGTCCAAAAGCAAAGAACACTCCCCATAGAAAATAAGAATAAAATTAATAATCTAATCAAATAAACAATTTTATTCAAATAGTATTTTGTGTTGATATTAGAAACTATATTAGATATTAGTACTAATTAATATTTGTAGTAATTCGTAACATGACAGTTATATAATAAAATATGATGCATATTTTAAAGAGTCATGACAGTAAACATCTTTGGAAGTTGTCTTTATTTATGAGTTCAATAAATCTAAACAAAATAATTATTAGGTATTTTTTATTCTACTTGAAAATTCTACTTTTATATTTAATTTAGCTTTTGATTAACAAACACATGGAGCAAGTTGAGCTACATTAAGAAACATTTTATCTAAATAAAATGTTTGGTATATTATGGTCCGATAATCATTCATTCATTCATTACATTTTTTGTCTGCAGTTGGAAATATAAATAAATAATAATTATTTATTATAATATTTATAATAAGGACCACACCTTACAATAAACATAAACAAACAAATAAACAATAAATAAATAAATCTTGAAACAAATGGTTCCAAAATGTAACTGTTTTCATTGCAATTGTATACGATTTAATGACTAGACTCTCTGTTGAAAACAATGTTTTGATGTTGTAACCTTCTCATTCATATTTCAATAACTGAAGTCTTTTGAAATGTCAGTTGTGACAGCTCAGTGCCCTAGTCGTCTCTACATTTTCACATTGCAATACCATGGTACAGGTTAGCATAGCAACATTGTTTATTTGCAATAAAAAAGAATAACGTTCGACAAAAAAGGTGACACACACAATTGTCTTCCGCAAAACAGTTTCAGTTGCGTTTTCCCTCCTCCCTGAAATGATAAAGGAGAGAGGCGGAAAACGGCTGCCATCGTGGGACTCGTGTGTCCCAGGTGAGCCCTGATGTTTCATGCTAATTTCCAACTTTCAAAGCTTGTAAACTTTATCTAATTATACACAGGAACATACTACTGCGCCCAGGTTTTGGCAGGTTGCGGCTTTAATTTATGAAAAACAAATCTGAAATATGCAGATGTCTTTTGTTTGAAGCAGATGTTTAGTTCTGTTTGCCAGAATTCAATCAGGGGTCTCGTGGGGGTCCTGCATGCGATACATGTCCAAAGGGCTGTTTGAAGTCTGACAGGGACACGGTGCTCAGTCGCAGCCTGCAACGGCTTTTTGGGTTGCTTTGACATTGCATTCAAGGAATTGTCACGGAAAAGCAAGCCGATCCAATAACGATGGGATATTGTATCCATCTAGCTTATTTGTACCAGAATAAAACCATTAAAAGCCTTGAAAGATGAAATTCAGATGATCCCCCATTGTCTTCATGTCATTTTCATAGGCAATCTGGTTCTGCATCAGTCAGAGCATTGCAGATATTTTCCATCCTCGCATATGCAGCAAAACCGATAACTAAGTGTCAAGGCGGGCGGAAGAAGGATTTATTCCCGACTGGAACTTTTTGTGTCTCTGCCACGATGTGTTTACATCAGATGTGTTCCGACAAACACTGTCAGCTGCATTCATTTTTAATTAATGGGGCTCATTAAATGATGGGTCGGAAAAACGCAGCAATTATCATTTATCTTGATATATTATTTACAAGGTCTCATTCTCCTGGCTGGGGAGGTAAATGTGTGGCAGGGGAATTCTGGGTGGTTACAGGAGGTTGGAGAGCAGGCCGTTGGGATTTTGAAGCACCTGGCATCAGAGAGAGAGAGAAAAATAAAGCAGCGTTTGACTTCTAAACCGAGAACCAAGGACCATTGTTTAGAAGCTCGTTGTTTCCCTTCTTAATGAAGCTACAGGAGGATATTAATGAGCAGTCTCTTCTAAACCCAGAACTCATCAATTATTTACCCTTTCTTTGCTCTCATCAGTTTGTTTTATTCGTCTGTTTCTTCCATTTGGCTTCTCCATTCATCTCTTCAACAGATGGGTGCCGGTCTGAATTTCCGTCTAGCTTTGGTTGTGCTTTCATCTCGGGCCTTTGAGTGTTACCTAGCCTATTGTCAGCGGGACAGCGGAAAAATAAAAGCTAGCAACGTAATATGACAGTTTCACACTTTTATCGGATGTTCTTTGGAAGAGGAGAGCTGGGAATGGAGAGAGAGTTATGATGCTGAGGCTTGGCTTTTATGTTGGATGGTAAAATCTTAGCCGTCATGTCTCTGCTGAGATCAAGATGGAAACCATCGCTCAACATCTCAACATTATGCTATTATTTTTCACCCCATGTCGTTCCAAAACCATATCAGGTTCATTTTTACAGTGAGTCCAGCCTAATCTTTAACGAATTTCCATAGGTTCAATATTCTATAACTTAAAAGGAAAAATCGGTTTGTCTCTAGATACATAACATTTTTACGGTTTAGAGGCTGCCAATCTAAATCTATCAATCTCTAAACTCTAAAATGGATATTTGCAGTTGCATATTGTAGTATGTTTTGATCGGTCATGTGACATGAGAACACATGGCATTTGGATTACAAGCTTCGAATGCTCCCATTTTGGAAAAATTGCATTGTGTATATTGATCTAAATTCAATCAACACTGATCTGACTCAAGATGAACAACAACACTATTGTTTTCTGTAGAACTGCTTAGCATTGAATTTAACTTGTTTGATAATAAATCAGCTTTACACAGTTACTGAACTCTACTAAACCAACAGTGAAGTGACTTGAGCTGAAGAATTACGATATTGTTTTATAATTTTAAATTCTCATCACAAATTAAGTTACTTTCCTATTTAACACTATGCAGCTGCTTTAAGTATCTATTGTATAAAGCCCTATAAAAATAAAGATGACTTGGAAAACAGATCAAACAATCAATTTTGTCCGACACACTTATGCTTAATGGCACACTTATGCATACGACGAATAAAATAATCTCAACTCTCTACTGAGAGTCTAGAATTTATCTTTAATATGTCTTGGGAATGAGGCAAAAAAATAGTCAATCTTGATCTGAAAACAGATGGATTCTTCATCAAAGTTTGTCTTCGTAATCTTTGAGCTTTTCTCGTGTTTACTGTTCATGAATCTTTGTGGACTCATATATGCGACCCTTGATGCCATGCTTATTATATAACAGCTGCACATCAGTCATAACACTGTCATCACCATGGCATTGCAATTAACTCCCTCGATATTGTCTTCTCTCGCCCCTGGACTTCGGCTATAAGTAGATTTTGTCCCTGTCCCTGCTTTCCTTCACCGTGTCTTGGCTTGGAACTTTTCCCCTTTTGTGGATCCATGACAGATGCCTAATTGAATGATGAATGTTCCTTTATTAGGCTGTAATTGAAGTGCCACATCTGTGATTGGCTGGGGGGGATACAACTGGTCTCTGATTGGTCGGGGTTCGGTGTGGCTGGCAGCTACGGCCCACTATCCATCTGTCTGCACATCTTCAGACCTTATTCTCACCTCGCAGATCTATCGAGAGGGTGGGGTGGGGGGGGGGGGGCTGCTCAGCGAATCATAATAAATTATGCAAACAAGGCGTTCAGCTGACAATATGAATGCGATGGTATTGTTTGGGGCCTGCTCGTCTCATCTTGACCCAGGCCTGTCTGATGCGGCCCTGTCCTGTTCTCCTACTCTTCTTCCACTCGCCTGCCTGACCTGACAAGCTTGCGATGAAGATTAATGACTCCACCCTGACTGACAGCGGCGGGAATTGAAGGGCAAAGGAGGTCGTTTATCATCCGGTGACAGGTGCCATTCAGTCCCGCAGCCGACCACATGCCTTTTCTTTTTTTGTCTTGTTTCTCCACCCCCCCCCCCCCCCCATACCTCGTTCTCCTTTCGCAATGCGAGCTAAACTCAAGGCCTTAATAACTCATCCAGATTTAAAACTCATTCTATGGAGTGAGCCCGAAAATCAATCCTGCACGTGTGCTGTGCCGCTACTTGCTGACTCCAAGGCACTCAGCTTTAATTTGGAACGGGACGCTAAGGGCCAGCGCAGGAAGGGATTTACAAAGCATCATCCATTATAATTTACCAATAAGGCCAACTTTGGGGATCATTACTGCCCGAGCATTAATGATTCATTCTTTCATCCGCAGAGTAGTTCCCTCTGGGTTCCACTCTTAGCATGTGAGGAATGCTTCTTGGAAATGCACCCCATCCATATCAGCTCTGCTTATAAGCCGACTCTCTTTTTTAAAGATGTCTTGTGTCTTACTAGAAAAACTCTAAAGATGTCGCACCTGTTTTACACGTGAAATTATCAGTTTAGACAAGTGGTTCACAACTGGTTTTGCTTTAGGGCACAGATTATACATTTGATATGCATTGCTAAACATTGGACATGAACTGTTTTCAAAAACATGCACTTTTGAAAGGTTTGTGCTTGCAGGCTCCCAAAACACTATTTTTGTCAACCTGTCCTCCAACCAATATGCTCGTATAGGTCGTTTGTCCAAATCCCTGAAATACGCCCCATCAGAGCGTATGCTACAGTTGGGCCCCTATCTGCAAAAGGTCATTTTCATATTAATGATTTGTACTCTTTTATTTGCCCTCTGATTTGCGTTTCGTGTAGCTCAGTTAGTAGATTATTGCATTATACCTTGATATGTAATCATGCTATCATGGGTTCGATCCCAGGGAACTGATGTGCACGAAAATGTATATGCTCAAAAATCATAATTTAGCATGATTTCTGTGAGGGTTAGGTTTAGGGGTGCAGTTAGATGTGGTCATTCGAACGAATAAGCCACCTAGTAAAATATGTAGGAAATACTGTGAGATCGTTGTAAAACGGCAACACATTGCATTTAAATAAACGTGCGTTTTGATTGGTAGTGACGTTATACGTCAATTCATGACGACAGACGCAACGCGATACTGTCATTATTTTTAACTTAACTTTAAAACGTGAATATAGGTCGTAATAAATGCTTGCACAAACGACCCATATGGTCGTTTTTTGTTGGAGGACAGGCTCCCTTAATGACAATAAAAATGTTATGTGGTTGAACCATCAAGTAAAAAATATTGGTTTTATTCGTAACTAATTCAGTGTAGGGTTTCATTGTTTGGTGTTTCTCCGTGTATTTTTCTGTGGTATCATTTAGACGTCTACTATATTTCTCTGCAGGAGTCTTCTGTCTCCTGTATTCTGTCGCAGGCTAATCAATCTCTGCCACATTAGCACTGAGCTGGATTAATGAAGTCACTGCTGCATTCTATCATTTGCCACCAACCTATAAAGCAAAGAGAGTGTGTCTTTACCTGTCCTACAATGCTCCGGCAATTCTGAATTATTTTATGCACAAGGTTTATTAGTTAATGGAGCTTAATAATTCATGAACGATTAATGGAATAGTACCCAGTAATTAGCATTGTGTTTGAGAAATATGAGTATGCATCTTCATTAAGTATCACAGATAGTCTTTTCATCTTAATTACGGCCTCTCATTGTCATTTTTCACTTTCTTATTATGCCGTTTTTTGTTTCTAGATACACAAATGGCTAGCCTTGAGAAATGTGCTCATTATGGATAGCTCAGAATATGAAGCAAAATGCTATTTGAAGGTGTAAGGAATGACTCTGGAGGACGCTCTGAAATGGGCTCTAGCTGCATGCTTGCAGCAGCACTTAACATGATTAAGAATCAAGCCGCAATTCGTATTTTTGGTCTAATATAAATAAATCGTATAATGAAGCCATAAAAGTGCCTCCATTATTTCAGCAGGGGCACGGGATTAATTATCAGCGAAAGCTCCATTGATTGAAGGATCCTGCCGAGGTATTTAGTGTAAACCTCCAGACTACATTAAAGAGTCTGCGGTCGTCATTGAGAAATTTGATCTTTTGCTCCCGGCAGGTATTTAAGTGAAAAGGAGGTTAAAGTTGGGATTGACTTGGCAAATGTTCAGTTTTGCTCTATTAAGTCTAATACTCAAAGCCACTGTTTGCTGATGATTCATTTGTTTCTACACAGCAATGCAGTTACCGGTGGCACCCCCTTACCGTATCGGAGTACGGTGATGAAATCAGACGCTATGGAAATTAATAATAAACATATCAATGCACCCTGTATGAAATGCAAAGACTGTCATGATATTAGTATATATATATGTTTTTTCTCATAATTTAAATAATGTTGTGTAACCATCACGTAACAATGTTTTATTGTTGCCAGTCGTGGTGTTAATACAGTAACAAAATGGTAACCTTAAAATTTGATCATTGAACAATTTACAGTAACCTTCATTAGTTAACCTTAGATAATGTAGCATTTAGCAACATTAACTAACAATGAATGATACATTTGTTACAGTATATACTGTATGAATATTTAATATTAGTTTATGTTATCTCAGATTTACTAAGTAACATTGGTAATGAAACCTTACAATAAGGTCTAATTCGTTAATATTAGTAAATGCATTATCCAACATAAACTTACAATGAACAGTATATATTTTACAGCATCATTAATCTTTGTTAATGTTAGATAATAATAAAAAATACTAATAATGTTCATTTTAATTCATATTATATTAACTAATATTAACAGATACAACTTTACATTTTAATAATGTATTAAAGTTTTGAAATTAATATTAACTACAATTAATAAATTATATATAAATATTGTCCAGGTTAACTATTAAGCAATTCATATTAACAAATGAAACCTTACTGTAAAGTGTTCCCAAATAATCTTAACAGATGCCAGATTTGATTTTAAAAATGTATCTCTTCATGCTGAAATTAACATTAACTATGATTAATTACATAAGGATTTTTATTGAAAATGTTTATAATTTCCAAAATACTATTTTAACATCACTGAACCAAGCTATATACAATGTAGCTATATTTAATTGCATTATCCATTCCTTTATATATATATATATATATATATATATATATATATATATATATATATATATATATATATATATATATATATATATATATATATATAAAGCTTTTTTAATTTTTTTATTGTGTGAAAATAGCAAGTGTCATGCTATTTCCAGAATGTAGGTTTCCAGATCAGTCCTGTCTGCCATTGGTCAGTCAAACATATGAGCCCCACCCCAAATTGATGCCATTGGTTAAATCAGTGTTGCTATGTTGGAATGTTCAAACGAATGATTCTGATGGCATTAGAGTGTTTATAAAGTTGGTATACAACCCAAGTGTTTTAAAATAAAAAGTGCGTAAATAGAAGAAAAGAGTAAATATTTCCTGCACCTGTGTGTGGTTGTTTGGTGTGGCTGGTACAGTCAGTCACATCTGCAGTCAGCTCTCTCTTCTCCCCGCCGAGCCTCAAGGGCTTGTGTGTCATAATAGCCACACCGCTCCTTACGCCGGGATTCATAGGCCCTCTTTTTCCAGTTGTATTATCTTAATTGTCCTGGCAAGTATGTTCGGTGGTTATATTACCAATTTATTGCCCCTCTTGCCACCCCATTAATCCAGCCGTTAAAATACTGTAACCATTGGGTCTGCATAAAGCTGTCCCTGTGTTGCCAGTGGCTGTGTAAATGCCATTGACTGTGTTGGAGAGATTTTTTTTTTTTTCTCTTCCTGGCCTGGGTGATTCTCTGCTTTTGCACAATTGGAGCCATTACTCTAGGGCCGACATTTTATCTTCTTTTTAGTTCTGATCTTTTTATTGGCCACTGTCTCCCTGAGTGCCATTCGTCCCATAGGGCCAAACAATCTCAAACAAGATCTTTTTTTTTATTGTAGTTGTTTCTAGACCACAGTAAAAGTAAATGGAGAGTTTTGCTTAAAGTTAACATGAATACTCTGTGCTCAGCCATTTTTCTTCTGTAATCTGATGTATGTCCAAGTTAAACAGGACAGAGAGAACATTTCAGAGAGGACCTGATGTTAACCATCGCCAATTAATTCAATCATGAAAAGTGGTTTTGACAGATGGTTGTAGAGGAGGATTTGAAAAATAAAAGGTCTTGGTGAAGAAAGTCATTTTAGAGGCAGTGCAATATATATATAATTTATTTATTATGTTTCAAAAATTTCAGAAATTAAAACCCAAATTAGCATATTCCAGTTATTTCTGACTGATCTCATTACACTAAAGACTGAATTAATGAATTAATGAAAATAAATAAATAAATACATCTAAGCATGTTATTTATTTACCTATTGATTTTGTATTTTGTAATAAACTTCTATTTATAATAATATAGTTATAGAATAATTATGATGATACAATTATAACTTTCATAGCACATGTAATGATGAATTGTTTACACAAAGATGCAGTGAATGGAATGGAAGGACTGACAATAATTAAAACAACAACAACAACAACAAAAGGTCACTTCTTTGTTTAATTACTCTTCTTGTCTATCTGGGAAAATCTTATTAATTTCATAGGCATGTCCTCTTGAGTTTTAGGAGAGTTTGAAATTGTGCTCATATTTTCGGAAATTTGCAGTCAATTATTTCAAAATAAACACACAAATTTCATCAAATTCTTCAAATGCTATATGCTGTGCATCCTCTAGTACATCCATACCTTATCATATTTTTTTTACATTTGTATCTAATTATATTTCTTTTAAGGAGAAGTTTGATAACTTCTAAACTCTGTTAGGCCTCCTGGACCAAACTACCCATATATGCCTTTGAAATTTCATGGAATTGCAAGTGTCTTGATAAAATATTGTTTGCTATCAATGGATCAATCATCCAGAAGAAGCTAACTGACAAGTCCCGGAAAAGTGTAAATGGATCGGTTCTCGTGTGTGTGTGGCATTAATGGATGTGCGTTCACGGCTCATGTGCTTCAAAGGAAATGCTTGCAGTTATGTCACATGAAGAAATTAGCGCTGGTGCCGTCAGTGCCAGCTCTGTGGTAGAGCTCTATGTAAGGCTAACAGGCTAACGGGATGGGGGGTGATGTCATATGTCAGAGGTTAAAGGTTTAACACTGATCCTGTTACAGACTTTGGCAGTGAGCCTTTATGTACCACATATGATAGTGATGACTAAGAGAGCGCTTGCTAAACGCCTGATCTCCCTCACCTGCTCTTACCAATAAATACTGATGAAGAACAGCCATGATATCATATTTGCTGACATTGTTAACTTTAAGGGGATAACACATCATTTTTTGTGCACTGCAGTATTATTTAATCACTTGGTTCATGCGATCTAGCCTCCAGAGAGATGGGCCGGACAGCCTTGAATCAAGAAATACAAGACATATATGTTTGTGTGTGTGTGTGTGAGAGAGAGAGAGAGAGAGAGAGAGAGAGAGAGAGAGAGAGAGAGATATTTTTTGTAAAAATTTTATTGGAAGTACATAAGAACAGCATTTAATTTAAATATTATTATTTAACAAACATTATAAATGTATTTACTGTCACTTTCTTTCTTTCTTTCTTTCTTAACCCTAACACTTGAATGTTAAAAAAGCAGTAAAAACTGTAAAAACGGTTTCCGACATTGATAATAATCAGAAAACTATATTGAGCAGTAAATCAGCATATTAAAATGATTTGTGAAAGAACATGTGACTTTGTGTCATTGCAGAATTAGTGAAATTAAAAATTACAAAACCTGTATCTTGGATAAAAGTGTCTGCCAAATACATATGCAAAATGTAAATATAATATTGGCCATCATCTGTTAAAATAAAAACAAAAACACAAATAGTTTAGCCTTAAAATCCTGATGTTGAAAATTAAAAATGTCCACGATATTCTTGAACTCTCCGTCTTTGAATCTGAATCAAAAGAAGAGCTGACCTGTTTAATGTTAGACTCATACTGGGCTTATTTTCTTCCATTTTCCACCTTCCATGTTTGCACAGATCCACCTTTTATGTAAATGTAACATTCATTAAATGTAATTGAATTGGAGAGCCAAGAAAAGTGGCATTAGCTGCTCTTGAAAACCTAAAGGTCTGTTCGTTTGAGAGGTGTTGTGCTGATTGCCTGAAGACCATCATGACTGCATTGCCGCTACCAGTCTGTGTGTGTGTGTGTGTGTGTGTTTGGTTTTATCTCCCCATTTTAGCTGCCTCTCATGGAAAGTCTCGCACACAATAATTGCCTGACCTTTACAGCAGTGGCATTGTCTCATTAAGGCTGATGGATAATGATAGCACCTCTGCCGAACGTGAACCTCGCTGATAATGAAACAACAGAGCAGCCCCGCCGCTCCATCTGGGGTCGTCAGATCATCGGCAGTCGTGAGGCATGTTCCCCGTCCTCTCCTCTCATACGAGCCCCTCACACACACACTCACACACACACACACACACATACATTCACAGTGCTCGCAGATAAGCACTGCAGCTCGCACTTTTTATTCTCATCATTCCCCTCAATCCCAGAATCCAGTGCTGAAATGATCCATGGAGGGGTTATCAGAGGAGAGCGCTGTTGGCCGCGATGACTGTGACTCCATTCACAGTGTTTGTGAGCTGAAGTAAACAGACAGTGGACACACACACTCTGTGCTGGAGGGGCCGGCGCTCAAGGGTTGCCCCGGGCAGATTGGAGGGTCATAGGGTCAGGAGTTTTAGCCAAGGGTGCAGCAAAACCAGCAGGGGGTGCTGACACTCTGGGAACCATGTTCAGCTCAACCCCACCTTCTTTGCTCTTTCCCACTCTCTTCCTCTTTCCAACTCTCATTCTTTCAACGTGATCCTTGTTGTGTCTTTTCATGAAGGTCTGTGCTTGTGCAGTAAGAATAAAAACTGAGCTCTCAGGAAGAGACATGGAGAGACTAACACTAACACCACTGCACACAGATCTTTTATTTTTTTAGCATTTTTTTTTTACATGCATTTAATTACACAAATAAAAATATAGATGTTGTATATATATAATGAAAAGATAGATAGTATGAAATGTTTGCTGGTTATTTATTTTTTTTCCTCAAAAATATGTGCAAGAAATACTGCTTTGCACGTGGAAGGATTTGGTGAATTAAATTCATAATAAGATTCTGAATGGTAGTTATGATAAAACACACCACAATAGAAATGCATTGCATGCATGATTAGAAATAATTAGTATATATTCGCAATGCTATAATTTTTTTTAGTATATTAGCAAAGTGTACACAACACTGAGTTGATTTTGATAAATAACAATGTTTTAAAATTATTATGACATTATTATTGAAATTAACTATGTAATATATATTACGAGCTATATCATAAAAAAATATGTTGTTTATAATAAGCAATATTTTGTTGAGAATTTTACTTATGGGAAATCGACTGTTTTATCGTGTTTTGTTATCTGACTTGTAATGGAAATAATGTTATATATGTGTATAAATGTTAATTTTAAGGCTATTATATTATAGTCTGACTTTATTTATTTATTTTTGTCTTCAAAATCCCCACAGATAAGCATTTTGTAGAATTTTATTATGAGAATTTGCTTTATTCCAGCTGTTATGCGTTCATATACATGACCTGTAAATGGCAGTGTGTATAGTGAAAATGTATTTATAGTCAGTGTTATGTGTGTGAGAGTTTGAAAGGATGGCTGGAGTATGGGCTCTGTGATTCTGCTGAAGCCCCATGGCCCCCACCTCAAGGACGGGTCAGAAGTTCAGCTCCCTCGTCTGCTGTTCACACAGGAACAGCAGGCCCATAACCACACACACACACACACACTGGAGCCAACACAGGACTATCATAAATGGAGCTTGCTCTTCAAATGGTCTCAGACACAGAGCAGTGAAAATAATAATAAATAGTGTGTTTTATCCAATCCCTCACGAATTCACTGAAGTTAACACATAATAGCTACAAGGTTGCAACTAATTTTAAAGCACATCATAAGGATTAAACTAAACAATAAAATAGAATTACTATATGTCAACAATACGGGTCTAATTTGCATCTATTTTAATATTTTTTTGAATAAAATCATTAAATCTCCTAAAAGAGCAACTACCAAACAATGGAATTTTCTAATTTGCAAATATTCAAATGAGTTCACGAGGGCAGCGTAAGGGTAAAGTTTGAATCCACGGTCAACAAAACCCTCTGCTCTGACTGGGTCGTTGGTCTTGTTTGCATTGCAGATCATTTCCAATTTTTTCGACATGTACCGCACGTTCATCATCGCGGCCCTGTCACTGTACTGTGTTTAAATACCTTCATCCCCCGGAGAAATACATGTAATGCATGTCAAAACGAGTGTATATATGTTCAGCTTCTCCAGAGATACATAAAAAGGAGGAAATGCCTTGAAACAGCCCTTTCAAACTGTTTAATATGACTCAAACAAAGTGCCCACAAAGTGCTTATGGCGTAAGTGCTGTCAACAGCAGCAAACAAGCACCCCACTCTTATTTACTCACTGTTTAAGATCATAAAAGGAGGATTTAGATCGACAATCATTCCTTGGTAATCTTCCATTTGATCATTGTGCCAGAAAGTGCCCTTGTTGCCCCTCAACGGCCGTGGTTTCCTACGTAACAAAACAAATAAACATTCACTCACAGCATCCGCGCTAACGCTAATTGACCGAGGGGCTGCCCCGTTTACTAAACACTCCTAAAATCCCATTTTTATGAACAAACTCATTTTTATCTTCACACACAAATGCATACAGGGACATTTCTCAAACGTAGCGAGGATTTGAAAGGCTTTCGGTCATTCCCTGCCCCGCGCAGCAGCCATCTTGTGCTCAGGCGCGGCTCTCCCGAGGGCTGGAATGATCCCAGTGCTACAAGGCTCTCTTTCATAGCGCTGGTCGTCTAGAGAGGAGTACATCTCCTGTGCCGGCAAGTTGGCTCCAGCCAGGCGCACAGAGGAGCGGGTGTCAGGCCTAAATGTATTTTTCAAACTCAAGACGAGACACAAAAAGCTTGGTTAGCTTTCCAGTCATTTTTCTTAAGACTTGTATGCATTGTTTTTTCATTGCGATATAGACATAAATGAACACACAATATACTTGATGGGGATACAATTACAGTTCAAAATTTCCTTCCTATTAAAGGTCTGAATAGTCAAATAGTTTTTTATTTTATCTTATTGTTTTAGAAGAGGAAAATAAAGCATTCAGAAATAATTACTGCAAATGACTGTAATAAAAAAAAAAAAGAGTAAAAAAAATATGGATTCATAAATGGTCTCATAATCATAATCAAGAATCATAAAAAACAACCAAGTACTCTAGTGAAAAATAAATATACTAAAATGTATCTGAAATAAACTTATTTAATGGTAAGTATACTACTAATATTATTTATTATGTGCTTAATAAAAAATATCCTGCAATTGTACTTTCGGTGGTATACTTCAAATCTTGCTAAAAATTGGAACAGCTAATTTATGCAGTTTCATTGTGCAGAAGTAGTACTGAAGGCCAACTGAAGATATACTGAAGTAAATTTGACTGTGCTCAAGTGGAACTATTGCAAGTATACTTCAGGTACACTTCAAATATATTGCATTTACAGACAGTCCTCATCAATAGTGATTAATTCATATTAAGAAACGTGCATTGTGCACAAGTAGTATAAGCAGTACCTAATAACGCTAAATTATAATTATTAAGTCTCGAGCAATATGTTAATGGGTTTGGACTATATTTAGTTTGACATAAATGTATTTTAGTAAGTAAATAAACAAGTAAATAAAAAAATACATATTTAAATCTTTTAAATGTATTATTATATGTAATGGTGGTACTAAATATAATAATGATAATAACAAATGGAGTATTTTCCCACAATAAAAAAAGTTAAATTTTGAAGTTAGAAACTATGCATATAAAGAAAATGATTTTCCATTTATAGTTTTTGCTAATTAGCAAAAAAATAATAATAAAAAAACATTGCAGTGTGGGTGGAAGCAAATCTGGCTCTAGAAATGATATGCAAATTGCTGACCTGTGACAAAAAAAATTTCACATGGTATGAACAAGTTGTCTTATTTCCCCCACTGTGTATCCAAATACGTACTTGTGAACATGGAATTAATGTATTCTGTCAAGTCTTGGCATTGGGCATCTTAAGGCTCTGGACTCTTAGCGCCAACTTGCATGTTGTGACCTTAACTGTTTTTGTCAGTGAACATGAATCTCTTGTGCTGAAGTACATACGTGTGGCCTCTGCAGCAATATGGCAAACGATCTGAGCTCCTTTGTTCCTTCACCGTCCCAGCGAGCACAAACTTTCCAATCGCTCATCCCTCTACTAGCGCCATTTAACATCAGCTACCCAGGTTTCACCTTATATTCATTTGTGCACTGCTGAGAGTCAAGGAAAGCTGCAATCTCCTACAAATGCTCCCTTTTGGAATTGCATAGCAGTGGCATCAAGCCAATGATAGATATGCATAATATTTCACGGGGAGACCCAGCAAATAGAATACCCTGCTGTGCTAAAGAAAACAATGTGTTTCTAAGCACTGAGATATAATCCATCACTGTGCCGTCAGAGAAGAGGAGGCGAGGGGGGGGAAACACCTACCTGTTTTTCACATCAGAGGAAAAAAAGAAAAATGACAGAGCCTCGCTTCCAGAAATGTCTCTGTGCATTCACGTGTGATCCAAGAGGACTTCTCAGACCCTAATCAAAGGATTGCTTTGCCTTCGGTACTGAAACAAGCAAGCAGATCCTTCATTTCAATCAGCCATCGTCCACTTAAATGAGAAGAGCAACATTTTGTGGGATTAATTTCACCCTAATCCAAGGATAGAGGAAACCAATCTTGGTCATCATAAAGTTTTACCACTGCATTCATGCCTTTCATGGTTTGAAGAGGCTTGGATGCACTCAACCTGAACATGGGAGTGATGTGGGTGTCAGAATGTAATGCATTCTGTAAATTAGATCCTTCATTTAATTCCTTTTTTACACTTGAAACACTGTCAATAAATAAAAAAAAAGTACCAAAACACCTCTGAAATGACATCAGGTCTGTCATTCACTGCTCATTGAGGTGCTTCATTGTATGGCCCATCGGCTTTTCGGCCCCATATCTTTCCGAGTTGCCCTTGAGTGCCATTAAAAGCTCTGGCGTGGAGAGCAGCAGCACTGGGAGCCGGGGGAGCAGAGCACAGGCCTGCCAGCAGCTTTGGCCTGTGGCCGAATCTCCGACAGAGGCCTGATGGATGTGGTTGAAGGACTGAGGATTGAGAGGGGGTTTGCTGGCCCCGCTGGGGGATAGACAGGTGTTTTGCGAGGACGGGGCCAGGCCGTCGGATCCCTGGATCTGCAGTGATGTGTGTGCCATCGCTGGATTTCGGCCCTGTCTCCAAGCCCAAGCTTGGCCCCTGAAAGGAAACCGTTCATTATGTGTCCAGGGACATCCACAGGACCCCGTGTTCACACAGGCACAGTCTGATACCTACATTATGCAAAGTGTCTCTCGCACCACTTCGACCTAAGGGAATGGCAAATGACATCAAGTCATCACTAATGATAACAAATCTATTAATGTTGAATGATAGCCTCATTAAATGGTTCAAATATAAGTCCTAGCTTATGTGTTAATGATATGTTAATGATTCTGACAATTATTAGAGCTTAATGGCACCTGCGGAAATAACATTACCGACTGGAATCAAACTTCCAGTGTGCTTCTCTGGCACAGTGTGAGACCTCTGCCATGTGGTGAAATCACTCTAGACCAAGCACTAGAATGTCAGGGGACTCATTACCTGTTAACGTTGAAGGAGGAGATGTTATCACACTTACAGCAGGTTCTCAGGAAATTGCTTGCATTATATCTTATGGGGAACATTGCTTTGCTTTTCTATATTGAAATTCCTTTGTACAAAATGATTTTTTCTAACCGATTATTAAGATTCTATAATGAAGATCCAAAACTCTTTCAAGACACGATCCAAGACCTTTAGTCAGACAAAAAGTGTTAAAGGAGCAGTTCACCCAAATTAGAAAATTTGGTCACGATATACTCACAACATTCCATGTGTTATTTTCACTCTTCTTTGAAACACCAAAGCTTTTAAACAGAGTGTCAGGGCTTCTGTTTTCCATTCAACAAAACTGAGTGGTGGTTTATATAACCAAACTCCAAAAAAGACAACAAAGCATTGCATAAGTATCATGAAAGTAAAGCTAGTGAGCTATCCTGTAAGTGTTCTGAAGCCATTGGAAATCTGGCATATAATCACATTAGATAGTAAAATCTCATTTGTCTTTCTTTTAAATGCTTTACAATCAAACATATGACACTCTCGAACCAATGGCGTTTGGTGTCAGTGACATTAATACTGATTGCAATGTGTTCATAGGCTCGTCCAAAAGTTGAGTATCAGCAAAAAAGAAAAAAGAAAAAAATCTGGGACTAACAGCTTGAATTTCAATCAGAGTTGGAAAATAGCATAATACGTCTGTTGTCCTTTTTTGGCTATATGAATTAGCCTTCATTCTGGGGTGAGTAAATATGAAGTATTTTAACCATGCATATGTTAGCCATCATCCATTTAGACACTCTCAGATGTATTCTCACAGTTGCTGGGAACATCTCCTCAGTTCAGATATAGTGACCCCTGTGGAGCCTTTTGGGAAGGCTGGGGTAGGGGTCAGGCCTACAGAAGGTCACTGGAGGTATACTGGTCTCTCTCTCACCCCTTCATCGGAACTCCACCTGTCAACTACACAACCATGGCAAAGCACACATCACATCAGCCTGTACATTCCAGACCTCCTCTCTTTCCGACCTCGCTGACCTTGTTTAAGATGGAGCCTCTGAAAGCATGCGGCCGTGACACATCGGAGAGCAGAGTGTATGGATGTATGGAGAGCATGCAGAGATGGGCAAGCATAATGGCAGATGAGACTCAATGCTCTGGGACTGCTCTGATTCTATTGGGCTTGAAAAAATAGCAGATTTGACAGTGACAATTCCAGCAGTGCGAAGAATACCACAGAAATCACAGTATCCCCAGAGATCACATCAAGACAGAATGTCAGAATGAGCTATTATTGTCAGTATTGGACGTTTTGCACCACCAGTCCCTGTTGTAATGACATAAACCTCGAGGGTGCATCTACAAAACTAAACAGAGATTCAAACTGACAGGAAGTTTTGAAGCTTAGGAGGCTGGAAATGACAAAGAAGCGTCCATACTGATGGTGGAACGCCTGCTGCTTCCTCCATAAGGTGGTATGTGGACTCTCTCTAGACCGGTGCCAGCTGTGTGATCATACACTGATGTCTTGGCAGAAGTGGCTTCCACATTTCTCTCTTCAACCCCCCTACCCAATCCCCCCATAACCCCCTCTCGTCCAGAAACACAGCGAAATCACTCCAAATGTGCCATGACAATCTGACAGGACAAGCATTGCGGGTCCGTTCCATCTGCTTCCAATTTAATTTTGTGGAGGGGGAAGTTGTTAGATGAACGGGGAGCTTTAGTGGGTGTCAGGCCTGTTAGATGAAAGTTGGATGGGTTATTTTCAAATGGGCCGCTTCACCATTTCCACAAGTGTGTCGGCAGTTGCCCGAATCTTGGAACTCACCGCTATGATCATTCCTTGATCAAAGACCCGCAGCCATGAAGCAGACAATGGCTGAGCTTATTTAGACCATTATATGAAAAGGCAGCATCAGCTTTGATTGGTTGATGGTTTGGAGGTAGTGGGGTAAGAGGTAACATCTTATTGTAGTTTAGCCTTGTCAGAGGATGGGAAAAAGAGAACCATTACTGATTTAGGTCTGCAAAAAGCAATTTTCCTAATTATGTGATGAATGAAGTCAAAGGTCTGGAGAATGTCAGACTGCTTGCAGTCAGAAAACCATTTAAAACGGCTTACTGGGAGTTGGCTAGTTGTCTTCCTTTCCCAGCGACCTTAATTAAAGTAAAGTGTAACTGTTTGGTTAAAGACCATGCAGCAAGGTCTTTCAATGTTACAGTAATGGCTGTGTAAGAGGAAGTTTGAATGCTAACCACATGAGGGGATTTTACTGACAGCAACGTCTGCATTGTTTTAGCTCCTGAATCACTGAAAGAATAATGCAAAACAAGACCCAAGACCCAGTGTAAACACGTCAAAAAACCTAAACATAATTTGCACACAGCACAATTGCACATCTGGCAGGCTGGTTTTGAGTTGTTGAACTGGCAGATGATCTGTAAGCCTAATTTACATGTTTGTGTTGAAATAAATGACAATGAAGTGCATGCAACCGTGCTACATAAAATACTGCACCTTTAGGAGTACAGCAGCTTGACACCGGGGCAGTTACCTCAATGGTACATTTGCTGTTTCCTTTAGCACCAGTTGGAAGTCTATGTGTACTGTACCTTATTCATCCCAAAATTGTACATATGTGTACCTTATTGTGTCTTACTAAAGTTACAAGTGGGTGTATATTTGAATGTACTGCATGCTCTAGAGACAGGCTATTGGACACCTAAAATCAGTGTCTTTACACAGATACTTTGGGCTGAAGTAATGTTAATTTGGGGTACTTCAGATAAGGCTGACATGGAACCCGTGGACAAACACATTTAGGGCTTTTTCAGATAGGCCAAACATAAAATCTGTGATTTAAGCCTATGTATGCCCATACCTCAAGGCCATATCATGCCAACAGTGGCCCCACTATGAAATGTTGGCCTTTATCTTGTCAGAGAGCATCTCTGAGAATTGCTCCAACGTCTTTCAGAGAAGAAGGAATGTATCTACCCAATACAGATGGTATGACTGGGGGTGGGGGAAGTTTCAGAGAAGCTTGCACCAGTCTCAGGCACCATCCATCACCCTCTCCTTGTTTTTCTTCTGTCTCTCTTCCAGCTTTCTGTCTGTCTCAGTCCAGCTTTGTGCACTTTTCTCCATGCATGATTAGTGAACGAAGTGTTTGAGATACCACCAGAAGAAATTAGTCCATGTCAGTTCTCATTTATGAGCCGTGGAACTGACAAATGGTGTAAAGAAGAAAGAGTTGGTTAAACTCTCTTGCTCTTACTCTATCATCATACTTTGGTCATCAAGCATGTCCATTTTCATCAAAGGTTATCGGGTCAATAAAATCCCTGACTTCGCCCGATCACAGTAGCAGAGTGGCGATTGATCAAGTTCATAACTCAATTTGTGGCGTGTTGAGCTAGAACAATAAAAATTGATATATAATATATTAGAAAATAAATCTAATGTTGGCACATAATTCTAGAACATCTAGAATCTCCAAATCTAAAATGACTTTAATGGCCTACATTTTTAGATTTCAATCACTGTAAACTTTATTTTTGCCTTTAGGATTATTTCATACATTTTATGAGATGACTACAAACTTTTTGTGGATGATGCTTTGAGAAGAAAAAGCAATACTTTGATAGTGGTTTTGGGTGTAATTGCACTAAGCACTCAGTCTTGGCAGTAGCCATATGGTTGTAATGTAAGCCTGAGTAAGTGGGGACTTAGCTAGTCCAAGTCTCAGCTACTCAAATGACCAGCTCAACTTATTCAATTTGTGGAGGTCAAAAGTTGATAGCACTGCTTCTCCTTTCTAATGGGAGATTTCTTCTTTTAGCTTTGAATAGGCTTAACTTCATATCGCTGGCTCATTAAACAGATCCTAGCTAATCAAATAAGCCACTAATTAGCGGAAACACAAAAGCAGAAAATTTGGCGAAGGCATAGCTTGGCATTAGAGAGCTCAATTTGACACTTTAATGACAACATTTTATGAACAGGCATCCCAAGTCCCTAAGGATATCTATAATAAGACCTACTCACATTTTCTAATTACTCTTACAGGTCTCAAAGTCATCACAACAAATATGTGAACATGCTACAACGTGCCACTATCGAGGACTTGTTATTTTCATCCTTTTGGTGCGGGTTCAACGCGTCTTCATTAATTCCTTTTAATTGCAAATTACTAGTGCAAGGAATATTGATAATTGGACTTAATGTAATGCATTTTTGCTGTATATTTACCATTATTCAATAGCTTCCTAAAAATGACCTTGTGGATGAAGTGGATGTCAAGAGAATGCTTTGGGAAGCAGGTGATGGCGATGGTGATGGTTCATCCCCAGTATCTCAGCATCCATATGCCCTTCTGGAAGCCTGGCTGTCCAGGCAGATGGTATGGACCAGGAATTCGTTTCTGGTGTTTAATTACGCTCATAATCAGGGGAAATAAAGATCAATTAAAACAAAAGAGAAATTAATGAAACGAGAAAGCCATAAGCATTGCACAGTTGTCTGGGCAGTCTTGAAATTTAACAGCACAACATAATGCTGGTGAAAATTCACATTCTCTGTAAGGATGAGTTATAAATATAGTTAGAGTGTAGATACTGGCTACTTTTACAGTGGAAGGCCTTATGCACAGATCTTATGTCTGAACACATGCTGTGTATCATTTTTTGTTCCATTGTGCCATTTGACTGTGTTTCCATTAACACCCATCACTGCATACTTGCAAATGGTCTACTCTTAAACTACACACGGGATCACAGATATATTGATGATTTTTTTTTTAGAATTTTTATGTTCTTTACTACATCATAACAAAATGAAACTGTAAGACAACAATATAGAATATTTGGTAATTTGTGAGGTAGATGCAAGCACCTTTAACCTTCAAAAATGTAAATGGAAAAAATTATAATAAATAAAAAAATCCCATTACCATACCTGAGTACCAAACCAAACTTTCAAATGAGCAGATATCTGATATATACTAAATTTAGAATCACATCTCAAAGAGGCCCAAATCAGTGTAATGCGGTTTGCTATCATGCATCAAGATCAGATTCGTACCAGATATTGATGAAATAAACAGAACTGGGAGGCAGTGTACATATGGGCATTCATTCTTGAAATGAATTCAACAGTGAATGAATGCAATTGCTGTTCAGCGTGCATTTGGAAAAACAAACATCATCTTCCTTATTACAACATGTTTTGATCTGGATATTAGCCACACTTATTGCAACAGACCTTGTAAGTCATCCCAGTGATATGATCAGCAAACACAGAACCCTGTCAAGTGATTTATGATGAATGTTCTGATGGAGTGCTTGCAGAATGACATCATTCTAAGGTATAATTCTTGGGAAAAGAAGGGGGGATTGGGGTTACAGTGAATAGTAATTAAAGGTGTCATTTTTGTGCAATCAGCAGCACCAAACAGAACTACAGAAATCGTAATTGTTTTCAAGTTTTTCTGACACATTAAGATGATATCAGCAAATATCTAACAATTATAATAATCACACATTAAGTGTTTGCAGGAAAACATTAAACATGCCATGCAAACACCTATATAGTAGCTGTTCTGTTCATTGCCACTTGTCTTTTGGATGCCTGGCACAGGTTCAGCTGCCCTCCACCAAGCTGTGTTTGTCATACGGTAAGGCCGTGCCACCCACCTGAGCCAGAGAGACTGTCAGAGAGCTGTGAGCGCTTGGCCTGGCACACAGATGCCACCACACCGACTGCTATCTCGTCAGTTATAAATAGACCTTGAGCCGTGCTGTGCAAACCTTCATCTAAACAGCAGAATCAAGAAACAAGGGAAGAAGACAGATTGAGAAGAGGTTTTATTGTTTAACCCAGATCACAAGAAACACCCTTTGACTTCATTCCACAGCGGAATAAATCTAATCAGATGGTTTCACGTATAGTCTGGCACTGTAGGAGTAAAGGCCAGAAAAGAATATAGTAGATTATAAAAGTAAATACCATATGCTTGGCAGGCTATTTTTTAATTGCATTAGCATAATTCCACCTTTACTCGGCTAATGCAATTTTTCACAGTGAACATTTAAAAGGACTGCAGATAACCACAGATCATTAAACAGATGAGGTGTTGAAGCTGCACATGGAGTTTTATTGTACTGCTGTACTAGCTGTGATAAATTGAAAGCAAATAAAAGGAATAGTTCATCCCCCCTAAAAATTCTGTCATTATTCACGCACCCTCATTTAATTTCAAACTGCTGTGTTTTACATTAAACACAAACCATACATTTTGATTGATCTTCAAGAATACTAAGAATGCTTCATGTTGGCATAAGGCACAAGTGCACCCTTTTAAATGCTAGATGCTAGAATAAGAAAGATGTAAGACGGACAACAACAATTTACCTCCGCACATGCCGTCATATGTTTTCAGAAGACACATTAGAGCCTCTAATGGACTACTTTTAGGGTACTTTAATGCTATCTTTGTCACTGTTTTCTTTGTTTTATTTTATCTTTGTCACTGTCTCTCTTTTTCATTGCATCATTTGTTTATAAAAATCATATTTATATATTTTTTTTGATTTGTTGAACGCTTAATTTAATAACTATAAGGCCACTTCGGAAATGTAGCGATTACCTAACTGTTGTGTTTTGGCCTCAGGAAAAAAAAACGTGTGGGTTGAGTACGTTGGACATGTGCTCGCTAATGTCAAGCTAAACATGCTGCGATGAATGATTCAGTGTCTTCGACAACAGACTGCTAATCGTTCAAATGTTCTCCATGGCTACCAATTTCAAACAAAGGAACTGCAAAGGAACTATTTTCTTTTCACAACCCTGCGCTTCTGATCTTAGTCGCTTTGTCCATAATAAACAGTAACTGCAGCACGTCAACCCTCTGAAATCCCGCGGCCTTGGCTCGTCTTTACATACTCTCTGTTTTACTAAATAAAGCTTAAAGCTGTAGTCTCGCTCCTCCCTCGGCGGTATAAAAGAGGGTTTACATTATGGCTTTCGGCCCCTCTGATGTGCCTCGGAGGACTCGCTTGCACCGCACTAAAACTCTGCACACACTGTCAGGCCTATCCACTGCTCCGTCTAAATAATTCATTCATGCATCACTGCTCCTCAGACACTGTTTTTCAAATGGCGTAATGAGAAAAGCTGTAAAAGGGTTGATGGTGAAAAAAGGCGGATCAAGAAGCTGAAAGACAAGCTGGCCCACGCAGTCTTTCCCATAGACTTAAGTGCTAAAAAAACAAGCGACTTCAAAAGGCTGACCTGCATTCCTCTGCGCAATTAGATATTTCTAATGTTACTTGTAAGGTGCGATGTTCAGTCAACCTTGCTGCGGTGAACAAAAGGCAAGGCAAAGGGGGACAAGAAGACTCTCCTTGATTGCCGATGTTTAAAGGTGAAAACATAAGGCTGTGCAGGGATGAATTATTTGGATGGAAGGAGCTGGCACGAGTTCAGAGGGCTTTTTTAAAGTAAACCAGATTGATTCTGGAGGACCGCGAATGGTTTATTTTCCTAGTCCCCGTGGTCTTTACACTAGGCCCACTTGTAATTGTCCTCGTGTTTCAGCTAATTCTCCATTTCCAGAGAGGAGATCGGGAAATAATTTTTTAACTAAAATACTATGCTTCCTTTTAGACAAGGATTCATCTGGTTCATCTGGTTTGTATTGCAAAACAACTCTGCTGCTATTGAGGTGGATTGTTGGGTAAAGTCAAGGACAGATTTGGTGCTGTGGGTAGGTTTAAGGGTGGGTTAAGATGTAAGGGGTGGGTCAATAGTCTAATTATAAATGTAAAGCGTTTGTTTTTCAAACACATTAAAATGCACAAATTCTACTTTTTTTGTCATCTGATCCTTTTTCACCTAATATATATTTTTTTAAGTACCTTTGAGATTTTAAAATACATATTTTAATAATGAAGTATCATATTTGCATGTTCATGATTATCTGACATTGGTTATGGTCACATGACACGCAGCTAAACAAATGTAATATTCCTTTTTTCAGTAAGTGTTTTATTTTTATTCATTTTAGGGTTAGGGTTAGGGTTTAAAAAAAAAAAAAATTATATATATATATATATATATATATATATATATATATATATATATATATATATATATATATATATATTCATTACTTACTGATCAGTGGCAAGTGAGATTAGAGGGAAGTACTTTTTCAAAACTGCGTGCAGTGCAGAAAGACCGGTGACCTCAAAACTAATTTAAACGAAAATAAAAAGTTATGTTTATGAAAATGATTTTTTTTTACAGTGAAATCTTTGGGTTCCGCTTATAGTGTGGTATAAAAGAAAACAGAAAAAAACAAAAAAAAACAAGAGTGTGAGTATTTCTAATTCAAGCGAGACATGCTTCGAAATGAAGCCAAGGGGAACAGCACTAGAATGTCACAAAACTTTAAAGATCGTCTATCTTTGGTTTCCTTTGTTCATCTCTGCTTAGCAAACGCCTGAACATGAAACCCAATGAGCCGTAGGAGCAGGTCTGTCAAATAGAGAGCCAAACCTTTCATGACAATTGTTGTAGACATGATGTAATAAGCGTATTAGAGGAACAGTTTTTATATAATAGATGGTATAAGGCTTATCAACTGCGAAACACTTGGTGTTGCTTGAAAAGACTCCAGCAATTAACACATTGGTTGATCTTCCCATGCTGATGCAATGTAACAGCATACGCGCTTGAGAATATTGTGTTGCCAATGACCCATCGCTACATTTCCACGGTGTCTACTTTAATGTGTGTAATTGACTCTTATTAAAATTTCATCACTGGCTAATACGCTATGCAAATGCGAGTTTGGACACATAATGACGTAATAATAACTTTTAAAGTTAGCATTCTCTCACATGCACACTTTGCTTTCCCTGCTTTACCCAACAACGTTCTTGGTAGGGGGATGTTAGAAAGCATTTATTGCCACTGACTGTTAGATTGTAATCTATGTCAGATGTCTGGACTGCTTTTGTGTTGTAAGTAATATGTGTGATCATCAGTGTGCCAGAAGGTTCCAATCTGCACTGTGCCTCATGGGAAGAGGTTGGAGTAGTCAAACCCTCACATCTCCATCCTCAGTCTGGGGTAACAGCGCCTTTAAAGAGCTCTCCAACTGTCCTTAAGCTAACGGCCTTTAGATTGGTTCAAGCCCTGAGTCCAGGCAATTGCATCATTACAGACTGCGTTTGGTTTGGCCAAGGGGAAATGCATGTTAAGATTGAGCTGACCATGTGCAGTACACTAGTTTGTACTATGCTATAATATTCTACTTTCATGCTATCGCACATATAAGTTAAGTTTTTGTTAATTATATATATATATATATATATATATATATATATATATATATTTTTTTTTTTTTTTTTTTTTTTTTTTTTTTTGTATAAAATGAGTAACATTTTCTGTGATTTAAGTGATGTCATATGTCACACTGCAGCTGTGTACAACACTGGTTTCCTGGAATGGTCAGATTAGTGGTCAGTATACAAAACTATTTGAATGAATGCAGGCACTGACCAGTCAGAGCCAAGTATTTCAAGAAAGTATCTTAATAAATCTTGGTACTGGATGAATGTTCATATACCACAGTATTTGCATGGTACTCCAATCGGTTAATGTCTAAAACATAGTATTATCATAAATGGGCACAACACATTTGGTCCCATGGGTGGCCTTAACTTAACTATCATTACAAGACATGCCCTCTTACTGTTGATTGGCTACAAGTGCATTTTGGGACTTGGTCCGATGCTGTGGTCAAAAGCATTTTTTTTCCCAAAATCGCAACTTTAAGGCCACCAAATATAAAGTGGGACCTTTTTTTTGTGTGTGTGTGCGCATGTTTACTATGGTTTTTCTTTTGCACTCTGACACTGTGCTGTAGCTTCATTCAACCCATATGTGAAGGAAGGCCTTAGCATGTTCATGAATGTGTCTTATTTAAATGCATATTAAATGCAGCTTGATACAGTATGACATAGAAACAGAGAAATTTTGGATGGTTGAAATTAGCATCTCTGCGCTATAACCCACAGAGCTAATCCCTCCGGGTGTGTGGGCGTCAGGAGACGCAGACAAGAGCGTACACACCAAGAGAGGATTACATATGTTAACGCTCATTATGAGCTGTTTTTGGCAGTTTTTAGCATATGAACAAGGAGATGAGAAAGCTGGTGGTGAGGTCATTTCAATCATGCTAGGATTTGCAGTACAGTCTTTTCTTTAATCTTCCAGAGATTCTTTGGCTTTTAAAAGCTGAAAGCGATTTCAGATGTTTCGCTAACTTCCTCCATTGTGCTAATTTCATCCTAACTCCCTCTCTTTATAACCCCACTTTCTAAATACATGTCAACATGCTCAAAGTCAGTGAGTATGAACACTTAATAATTGACAGGCAGAGAGCATTTCTGATTAGTTAGTTTTCTGTTTGCGTGCTTCTTTCAAGGCGTTTCCGAATTATCAAGACAAGCACACATGAACAGCACAACAATGTCAAAATTAGTAGTGGGGAAACTGGATTTGATTTGACTTCCAGATTTTATTTATTTGAGATGATTTTTGTACTGCTGATGAAGAACACTGATAAAGGTTGTAAGAAAATAATGAGTAATATATAAATGAATGATAAAATACATGGACTAAACATGAATTAAACACCTAATGTTTATATTTGCTTCTCTAATATATAGGGTGAAAACAGTATAGGAAATGCTGATATATGTCTGAATTTATAGAAGCTAAGCACAGGACATCAATATAATGTCAGGGTTACTCTGGACATGATGTCGCACAGATGTTGCATTTTGGTTGAGAATGAAAATTGGGTTGATGTCAGTATTTGACGCCAATTTGATGTCGACTTAACATTGGATTTTGGTTGCACAGCCTAAAATCAACAAATATTAATAACGTCAGCTGACGTCGGTATTGGCCATCAAAATAACATTGAAATTAGACATTGAATTGACATTGAATTTTGGCCACTCGATATCGCAAGTGAAATGTAGACTCACTGCGACGTGTTGTTGGTTACTGCTACTTACCTATCGTTTCTTTGTATTCTAGTTTAGTCTGTTCCCATGTTTTGACCTATTGTCTATGTTCGGATTACTCTTTTGTCTTGTCCTCCTGATCCTACCCTGCCTACACAACCTTATTATTACAGTCTTATGACGTGTGCCTGGTGGGTATAGTGACAGAATCACTAAATTGGCAACTAAACCCTGGGTAAATTTTATTATTTACAAATCTGTACTGTCAGTGTCATTGACTGGTTAAACGAAGCAAACAACGTGTTTACATAGTGGCTCTAGCATTGCACATCATGTACCAAACGCACTATTAAAGTTTCCAGAATGGACTATAAAGTTAAGAATTCACTTGTTTGCTGCAATGACTGTTTATACAACACGCTGTGTTCCTAATGGGGAGTCGTGGCCTAATGGTTAGAGAGTCGGACTCACAACCGGAGGGTTGTGGATTCGAGTCTTGGGCCGGCCGGAATTGTGGGTGGGGGGAGTGCATGTACAGAGCTCTCTCCACTCTCAATACCATGACTGAAGTGCCCTTGAGCAAGGTACTGAACACCCAACTACTCCCCGGGTGCCGCAGCATAAATGGCTGCCCAATGCTCTGGGTGTTTGTTCACGCTGTGTGTGTGCACTTTGGATGGGTTAAAAGCAGAGCATGAATTCTGAGTATGGATCACCATACTTGGCTGTATTTCATTTCACTTTCACTTTTTTTCACTTTCACTGTTTCCATGTCTGTCCAAAGCATGGGAATGTGAGAGAGTATGTGATTTTGGATGCCATATTCCCAGACACGGTGTTGCCAACTTAGCAAATTTGTTGCTAAATTTTCAGACTAAAGTTTATTTAACTTTTGCAACTTTTGATAAGTGACTCGGACAATAAAAAGGCACACATTTTCCATCCAAATTACACAAAAAGAGGAAACCACAGATGCCTGGAAGCAGACACGTTCATTGTATTTCTTGCTCATAACTAGGAGCTTCCCGTAAAAACATGGGGTGAATTTTTAAGATAGCAAGATATCTTATATTTACACATTATCTCATTAAAAAAAAAATAGCAGCTTTAATTAAGATTGTTCTGCTTCAAAATATGCTTGATTTTATTATACAATAAAGCTCTGGTATATGTGCCTCGATATTTGACGTTTTTGTCCTGCTTGACCTAGTAAACAACAGTGGAGGAGCCTTCGAGGAAAAAGCTCCCTAAATTTGCATGCTGCCCCATGTGTGTTTTCTGTATGAGGCTGTTTATTTGCAGAAGGTCAGGCTTTTGTAGAGAAAAACTTCTTGCCCGATGAGATAAGAAAGCAAATTGATCTATCATTTCTCCACGTCTCTCTTGCTGTCTCTCTGCTCCTGTGCGGTGTTGACTAGCAGGGACTCTCGTGTGAAATCAGCGGAATAGCGGCTGCTTGACTTGATTTATGACTCACTCTGGGCCCGGCCTTATCAGGTGCACACAAGCCCCTCTTTCTGATGCAGCTTGTGTCTGAATGACAATAGAGGACCAGCAGCATTATACTCCAGATTTTCCCCCAGCTTTCTGGACACCGCAGATTACATCTAGTTTATTGATTTACGGCGGCCATCTTGAGTCGCACACAGACCGAGTAGCTCTGTGCCATTGCGGCGATAGACTCATTTTCAACTTGGCAAACAGCATTTTTATGTGAACTTGCTCTAAACAATAAAAGGAACATTTGCAAGGACATTCTCGCTGTAGTTATAAGCTCTTGTAAAGAACGGCCGTGGGTGGCTGTTTTCGAAACAGAAGGTTGGAAATTTGAGCGATAAAACGGCAGTCTCGGTACCATCCCGTGAGACGAAACGTTAATGTTTGATGATGGAAGGGGGAAAAGCAAGAGAGAGAGAGAGAAAATAAAAGTGAAATCTGGGGCAAAGAGGTTTATTCTAAAAGCTCTGAAGGGGGAAGCAGTGCTCCACATTACTAAAGTGTTTCTTCCACTTTTTCCCCCACTCCTTGCTGTAATTGAATCATTGCCATCTGTATCTCTAGAGATAAGATATGTTATTTGGGAAAATTATTTAAATTTAAGAAATGTGTTAGCTAATGTAATTAAGTTGAAATTACCACAGCTGCACTTCTTTGTTGGAAGTGTAATTATGTAATCTAACACATTAAATGATGGAAATGAGCATCATTCTGGCGGACTTAAACATCGAACGCCTTTTGCACCCAGCTGAATGTGAATCTGCTTCTTTTCCGAAGATCGAATGGAGATGACTGGAGCAATTACTTTGCTATTAGGGAAAAACTGTAAAATCTGGCATAGCATTGTAATAGTAATGCAAGGTTCATGGGTTTGATTCTATGGAAACACATGCATACCAGTGGAGGTGAGAAAATTCCCCTTTTGTAGTTCATTTTAGTAATAAACTGACGTCCAGTTCTGTTTGATTTAATCATATGTACTATATATGAATATCTGACATACTTTTCAAAAAGCAACTGATACTGTAAAATAAAAAGTTTGTTAATGCTCTGTTAATGCTCTAATAATTGAGTTGCACTGCAGGTGATTTGTATGTTCCACAATACTTTTGTGTTTTGTAATTGTGTTCAAGTTTATGTTTATTTTTGCATGCATTTAAACAAAAATACTGTAATGCAGTAATAATTACTTCCAATAATATTTCATGCAACCTTTTTATGTGACAAAATATACACAGAGTTTGGCTATTTTTAACATTAATGGTCACCTTCTTTCCCTCCATTATTCATGAAATCTTCTGTAAACACTTCAATGATCATTAAGGCTACAGAATCAAATTTATGATTTAGACCGGCAGCGGTGAAGTTTGTAATCACTCCATTTCCACCAGTTTGAGCCATTTATGTAAATTTGCGGACTAGTTATGATCATGATTAAATTAGCAGTTTGATGAATTATAGTTTTTGCCTTTACATATAGACAAAGTGGCTTTAATGTCTACTGACAAAATGTATATTGTACTTTTAATGCAGTGGATGTCCCATTAGAAACATCTTCCATGTTGAAAACAGCTGTCAATTATTACAATTATATACTTTTTTTTAAGGATTCTTTCAAAATATAATTAGAATATAATAGAAAGTTGTGTCCTTGCTGAATAAGGGTAATTATTTGCTTGTTTGCATGTTTACTCTTTATTTGTTAATTGTATACGTTTTAATGCTATTTTATCATAGTTTCCAAATATTAAGCACCAACAATTTTTGAGCCCCAAATAAGCATTAGGATGATTTCTGAAGAAGCCTAGCACATTTTTTGCAGACGAAACTGACCTGTTTTGTTCTTTAAAAAAAAAAAGTCTGTGCTATAGTTGTGAGTCTTTAACCGTCTTAAATGACACTGAAGAGTGCCTTTATTTATTAATAAAGACAGGGAGAGAGCATGCAAGCTGTTCACAGATCGCATCTCTCTCTCTCTCTCTGCAGGCATTGTTTGTTTGTGTAAGCACTGACACAGGCATCTTGCAACACTTCCTTCGGCATGCCATATTTGCAAACTCCCCGGCTCCCAGTTGCGTATGTCAAGTGTAACCCAATCTAATATGCCTGGCTGCCTGTGTTCAGATGGTCTGTTAGTGTGTGTGTGGGTGGGTGGGTGTCTGGGTGGCTGCCCGCTCTGCGCAGGCTGTGTGAAGGGCTGTCAGGGCTGGCTTCTCCTTCCAGCTCCCCTTGGCTAAAGGAAATCACCCACACCTCTGCCACAAGTCCTGGACGCCGGCCGAGACACTGTCATGGATACGCACGTCAAATTGCCCTAGGATTAAACAACAACAACAACAACAACATATGGGCCGTATAACAGCTCCGAGAGGGAGTGGAGCTCCCCAGAGGGAAAGTGAATAACAGGAGACAAGTGACCGGTGCCTTGGCAGCCAGGGCCAGAGGAAGCTGGAAGAGAAAGCTCAATAGCGAGGGATTAGAGCGCAGCGGAGTGGGGATTAGCCACTGTGAATACAACAGAGGCTGCTGCGCTAATGTCCTCCTCACGACACACGTCACAAAACGCACGCGCTCTCTCGCCGAGACGTATAGAACGAGCTCTTGTGAGCGGTCGGCTGAGTGCGAGGGTTAGCCTGCAGCAGATGTTGTTGGTTTAAGTGGGGGCATGTGGTGGTTTGAGAGGCATAACCCCATTATGAGCACAAAGAGTCCATAAAGAGAATACACTGACTCGCTTCAGAGCTCTGTTTTGAGCAAGGCCCGAAACCTGTGCTGATTTAGATGAGCGCATGTGGACGCCATCATACTTACCAGTGGGGAACTCAAAACATAGCGGAAACACCATTTTATTCTTGAATGTCTTGGGGAATTTGGTGGTTGTGACTTCATATTTTTATAAGAGCCACCAATAACCTCAAGTGTCTCCAATAACCTCAATTTTTTTTTTTTTTCATAAAATTCCTTCAAGGACCAATTGTCTATGCTATATTAATTGTATAACTCCATACTCTTACTGTATGACAACAATTGTCATATTTGCGTAAATTCTGTTTTTATTTGTGTAAAGAATATGGCGATGAAGCAGAAGTAGCAAGAGTAATCTTTTTGCCTGCATTGAGATGTACATCTGATTGAATTAGATTATCGGCAGTCAACTTCTACTATTGGAGAAATCCAGCATACAGTACTTCAACAGAGATGCAATACACCGTCAAAGTACAATATTTCAGGTTTCGTTTATATATATATAAAAAAAAAAACAATGAGAGTGAGACTGAAGTCTAGCTGACACTGGTCTCCCACATTGGTCAGACTTTACCCAGTTTTCAGAAACGAAGAGACAGTAGGAAACGGAAAGGAGAACAAAAAGGGTGAGTGAAACGCTCCGACCGTAATTGCAGCTTGTAAATGTAATGAATTGCAGTATTGCTGTCAGCAGAAGGTCAGTGTGGTGGGCCTTCTTCACTCCTGTTGACATGTCTGCCGGGACGTTGTGGAATAGATCCCAACTGCGCTGTTTGGCTTTGAGGCCTGGGGTTTTGGCAACCCTGGAGACATCTCTCCCTAGAGCGCCAAAGAGAGCTTACACAGAGCTCTCCAGACCAGAAAACAGAGCAGCATTGTGCAGCCGTCCAGCTCCTTAACAATGTCCAGCGATCTTGTCAAAAACTAGCTTATCATCATCATCAGCCGTTTTCTTAGAACAATCCAAGAGTTATTCTTCTTGAATGATCTTTACAATTAATATAAGACCAGTTTAGCTTTTAATGTAACATATACACAACAAACTCTTATTGATCATCAATAGGGAAAAAAGTAAATAATTTGAATATTTCAGTTTCTCCTATAGACAGCAATGAGATTAAATGGGAAGCGATTGGGAAAAAAGCCCCTTGGTCCTCAAACTGTTCTCTTCAGAAAAAAGAAAAAAAAAGAAAAAAAAAAAAAAAAAAAAACATTAATATAAACAATGTCTCAAATTTTGCTCTTTCCAAGATACCAAAGACTATCAACAGCCAGTGATCTCAAACTCATTTTCCCACTTCATACATTCATAAGAAGAAGAAGAAAAAATGAGATCTGTTGAATATCTCAATCGTTTCTCCTCGCTGAGATTATATTAAAAGGGAGAGTGAACTGAGACATTTGCTTAAATCTTTATTGATTCTCCTTTAGAAGAGATCTCAAACTATTTTTAAACTGTACTTTCATCTGAAAATATTCCAGTGATCAAGAAGTCAGAAATCTCTATATGAAATCTCGGCAACACTATTAACTAGTTGCTTATTAGCATGAATATTACGAGCATTTTGGCCATTTACTAAGACTTATAAAGAAGATATAAATGCTTTATTCTGAATGACCACATCCCTTAACCCTACCAAAGACCTAAACATAACTACTATGTTACTAACAATAAATAAAGAGTCATTAGGAGTTTATTGAGGGAAAACTCTTGAATAACAGCGAATATATGTTCCCTAATGTAAAGCATTACCAAATTCTCAAATGACCATTATTTTGAGCCTGTCCTCCAACAAAAAACGACCATATACGTTGTTTGTTTAAGCACCTTATTACGACCTATATTTACGTTTTAAAGTTAAGCGCCCTCTAGCGGGTGTAAAAATAATGACAGCATCACGTTACGTCTGTCGTCATGACATGATGTACAATGTCATTACTAATCAAAATGTTTATTTAAATGCAATGTGTGGGCTTTTTACACCGATCTCACAGTATTTCCTACATATTTTACTAGATGGCTTATTGTGGCTTATTCGTTCGAATGACCACACCTAACCCCACCCCTAAACCTAACCCTCACAGAAATCATGCTTAATTATTATTTATTGGGCATATACATTTTCGTGCAGGTCTGTTCCCTGGGATCGAACCCATGATAGCATGATTACATATCAAGGTATAACGCAATAAACTACCAACTGAGCTACACAAAATGCAAATCAGAGTGCAAATAAAAGAGTACAAATCATTAATATGAAAACGACCTTATGCCGATAGGGGCGCAATTGTAGTATAAGCTCTGATGGGTCGTATTTCAGGGATTCGGACAAATTACCTATACAAGCGTATTGGTTGGAGGACAGGTTGATTCTTTTAAACACTTTGTAGGACAACAGTTGTCTTATTTGTACTTCTGTTCTACTTCTATACTTCTAATTTTGGGCTATGAAACATTTAAAGTAAGGCGATGTGATTAAGCTATTCTGAGCGATGAAAGAGTATCTGAGTGATAAAATTTCCTCTGGGCAGCTTTCAAACTGGAAAATATAAACCATCATGTGACGCTAAACTTTCATGAAGCACCTGCTGCTCGTTTGATACGCCAGCAAACAGTCATTCTTGATTTCAGTCTATTTTGGCCGTGTCTGTCCCTCCCGTAAATCAAATACTTTCATTCGGCCGTGTCCTTCATCGTGCTGACCCCACTACTATCATCTGTCTTCGGTTTTACAATGCACCTTTATGCGTGTTTGTGTTTGCTGATAATGAGAATCCATTTCTCCCCCTCCCCTCTAAATATGAGCGTTGACAAACAAAAGGCAGGAGCGTGTTCCTAAATTTTCTGCAGGGCCATCAGATGGGGATTATTATTGTTTATGTCTCTGTCCTGCCCGGGCCGCTCTGCCGAGCTGGACCTCGCCTCTCCCTGCCTCGCGCACCTCCATGATGGATGACCATTAAGGCAGCTTATTGAAAATAGCTTGATTTATAGCCTACCGCTGCCTCAGTCTAATGGCTTCATTTCTTTCTACTGGCACATGATGTCACAGCCAAGGTCATTGTAGAAACAGCCCCTTTGTTGTGTTTTTTCGCTCGCTGATGACCAGAAGAGGACAGGAGGTGGGTTATGGGGTGCATATGCTTTATTTGCATTTTTTTTGGCAGCGAGGGTGAGTAAAAACAAGGTATATTTTACTGTGTGCAGTATGTACAGTATGTATCAATGGATTTAATCATTCAGACTTTTTTCTTTTCTGTTTTCGATCACCTGACCTCTCTTCGCCTGCATGAGCTGTAGATGAAATCTTTTTCTTCCTGACTGAGGCTTTATGGTCTGGTTTGATTTGTCTATTACTCACGTCCCCTTTGAATGAGCAGCATTAAATATGCCCTGCTCCCATTAAGAGTCCGGTCAATAAAAACGCCATTAGTACCATAAAACCGGCTGATATTATTGAAGTCCAAACAAAATATTTCATTTTCTAGATAGTTGGATCAGGCTTTATCAGGGCTCGATTATTCATCCAGGTCACTCATGTGAGTCGTTTGTTTTGTTTTTTGCAAAAAATCTCCCCCTCAGTTACTTCCTGAATTACATAATGAATATTCATGTTGTATTTGCAATGGTATTGCTGGTGATATAAAACTGAGAAACCCTGTAATATTTTTAATACACTATTTGGCCACTAAGTTCGAGAAGTTTTGTGACTGTAAATATGAGTTGAGCTTGTAAGATTAAGTTAAACTAATTCTATGATTCAATGAATCAAACCAAAACTCTGATGAACTCTACATTTCTTCATGTATTAAAATGTGTATATGTGTGTGTGTGTGTGTGTGTGTGTGTGTGTGTATTAAGATTGCCAACAGACATTATCAGAATAGCCAATTATATCACACAGACTAATTCTCACTCTAAACTAGTTACAAATTAGCATGCCTTTTATTTTATTAATATTAGCTGTTTATAAGTACTTATAAAGCACATATTCTGCATGACCATATTCTACATAACTAATCCTACCCAATACCTAAACTTAACAACTACAAAACTAACTACTAATAAGAGGCAAATTAGAAGTTTATTGTGAGAATTTGATCTTAATTTCAAGTGTGACTGTTTTTTTTTCTGTCTATGTTATTTGTACCAATCCAGTTTCATACTGTATGTTAACAACTGTATGAAAGTCCTCTTGATAAAGCTATTTTAAAGCAGTATAAGTCTTAACAAGGTGTCAGATGCATTGTGTTATCTGGTGTCAGTTTTAATGTGCATGCTGTTACAAATGAGGATCTTCATTAGCGCACAATTATCTTATTATCAAAGAGCATTAAAATAGCACCAGTTCACCAAGTGCACTTGTCATTTGGCACAGCCCTCAATTATAAACTTGACATATCCACCTAATCGCCACCCACATGCACACTGTTTTAATTTGGCATCGTTTGTTATGATATGTATTGGCAAGTATTTAATGAGTTTCTTGAACTCTTTAATAGTTGGAATAGTTTCAGAGTGTGCGCAGACGTGACTGTGTGGGCGATACTTGTGGATTCCCACATGGTGGGCAGTTTAGTAGCGAGTAAATCATTAACGGGTCTCGATGGTGTCCCGTCTCATTAGGTTTTTGTCAACCTTGGCTTAGCACTCTTCCTGGTGCTTTTTAATCACTGAATAAATACAGAAGCTCAGGCAGGGCTTGATTTATGGCAGGGTTTGTGCTGATGTTTGCTGGGAATGTCTAGCTCACAGACAGTTGTCCAACTGATCAGGGTCAAGGCCATGGCCACACTACCACCAGCTAGTGTTTTTACCTACACACCGGTTTAAACATATGTAAAAGGGACTAGATACAGACATATCTGAAATCTCTGAAAGTACAAAACATCTACAGAATACTAAAACTAAAGTCCTTCATTTATGTGACTACACACACACACACACACACAAATTAAGGCTTAAACTTAAGATACATGTATTTGAAAGGCATATAAAATGACATACATTTACAGTTTTAACATTAATAAACCCGTTATACATTTTTCATTCATGAAACAGACAAGAAGCATGTTTTTTTACAGACTTTGTACACATTTCATTTATAAATCACTGACAGATATGCATTACATAAAGTTGATTAGTTTATGTTAAAACTGTAATCCAAATAGATGGGATTTTTATATGGATTTCAAATACATAAAACATTTTGTGAGCCAAACCTAAATATTTAACAAAATATTTCTATGAAAAAGAGGGCATAAAATGCCACCTAGGGATTTCAGTACAGACATTCAAATGAAAAGATGGGTCTGATTCACTGAAATGAATCTTTCCAATATTGTATTGTATAATGCCTGTATTGTAATGACTCACTACAATAATACCATCTTATAATGTCTGTGTACTATGGTATCACCACACAGTACTTCTTGAAAGATGCATTTAAGCAGATATATAAATAAATAACAACAAGTTCACAGTAGAACATATAAACTGCTGGTTGTCATCTGTGCATTGTTCTCTACACAACAGACTGTGTGAGCAGAAGTGTGAAGCAGCGCTGGGATTTTGTTGTTTCCCGGGGGATGGAAGAGTGGAGCTGTAGCCCGAACCCACTCTTAAATCATGTCTGCTCACCAGGCAATTCCTCTGCCGGCAGGAGAACACTGCTGCTGATTTATGAGAATTCCCCATCTCAATTTATCTCTGACGCCAGGAATGTAGAATTCAAAACACTTTTTATTTACAAAAATGCCTTTGTGTTTGTTTTTAAAGTGTGGTGTGTGCATACAGAAAGGCACAACTACTAATTGCATGTTGTGCCAGTTTACAGATGCAATAGTATTTATTTCAACTATACAGTCATTGCCAGAAGGTTCATGCTGGTGGATGGCAGATGTAAAACTTTGCCCAGTTGGAATTTAAGTTAAACTGAAGTGTATTACATATAAAGGTTAAGGTAAATGTGCACATATGAAATGGGCACATTAGAAAAATAATTGTTTGTTTGTTTGTTAATGATCTTGTTAAAAATTGTCAAGAACATTTGCCTTGTTTGAATGTATGTATGTATTTTGAAATTATTTCCAGGACATTTTTACATAATTCCTTCAAAAATGTATTACTGTAATGCAATATATATATATATATATATATATATATATATATATATATATATATATATAATGTGAATATTTAGAAAATTGCCTTTAAAGTTGTCCAAATTAGGTCCTTAGCATAAAACTAATTACTGTAGAATTAACCATAAATTAAATTTTCATATATTTAAGGTAGGACATGAATATAATTTCTTCCTGGAATATGATCTTTACTTAATATGCTAATGATTTTTGTAAAATAATAAAAGAAAAACTGATCATTTTGACCAATACAGCACACACACACACACATATACATACAATATATATATATATATATATATATATATATATATATATATATATATATATATATATATATATATATATATATATATATATATATATATATATATATATATATATATAATATGGTTGTATTTGGTAGTGTCCTTTTTATTTTTAAGAAAATAAAAACACTGAATTTCAGTAAAACAAATCAAAATGCTATTACTAAGAATAAAGGCAGTTTATTAAAATTTCTTAAAATAAATGGGGGGGAGAAACTCAAAAGAAAAATATATTGACATGATGCAAAACTAATCTTATTGTTCATGAAAGTAAATAAAAGCGATTGACTTTATTAACAATAGAATAAATCAATGAATATTCATTTGTAATACAAATTTGACCTGCTTGTGTTTTCATTTTATGTGAATAGCTGCACGTTGTTTTTACATGCGAGCTGAGACCCCTCCTCAGACATACAGCCACGGCGTAATGGCGAGCTGAAGATTGATGCTGTTCATCTGTTTGAATGGGCAGTAAAAAGCAGACTGCACAGTGACTGCCCTACCATCACTGCTCTCATCTCTCTCAGATGCTGTAAAAGCAGCGTAACACTCTCAGAGGTGAACGCTGATCTCATCCAGGCTCTTTGTGTCATTAACACTGCCCCAAACAAACACCTGCAGTGTTAAGTGCCTCTGCGAGAACCCCCACCCTCCACCTTTACATCTCTCATCTGCATGAGCCATCATCATCATCATCACTAACCTCCCGGTATCTGACAGACGGCAGCAGAGGAAGTAACTACTGCACTGCAGTGCTGTTTCTTTCTATAAAAACCCAGTTGACTAGTTTATGGTTGGTTTAAAGTACAAGGCATTTTTCTCTTCTCTCATAGTGGTTTAAGCTGGTCAGATGGGTTTATCTGCAAAAACAACCAGGGGTGCATTTCCCAAAAGCAGTGTTAGTCAATTATGGTTGCAGGTTCTCGTTAACAACATCACCTGAAACCACAGTTCCAACAAAAATTTGTAAACCACATAAAAAAGATACATGGTTGGAACTAGATTTTTTTGTAAAACTGTTGTGACTAGTTCGTTATTGTCTCCAAAGATGAATCGAACTATGATGTATGATATATTTAAAACGCCTGAGGTCTACATGAATAAGAGACCAGCATTGCCCATCTAAATCCAGTTAAGACCATCATGGAATTTAGGCTGGATTTCTCCAGCAGGACAGAGGTTTTGGATTATTAAAGAAGCAATAAGTGGTCTTGTCCTTTGTAAAGGAAGAGTGGCAACATAAAAAAGCAAATCATTACGAGCAAAACAAAAGAAAGGAATAATGTCAGACAGGAGGAAACGAGTTCGGAAGCTGTTTATTTCCCCTGGTAGCTGATGGGTCAGTTGCCAGTGGGCTTTCCTGGGAGCGGTCCAGCCTGGGCTCGTTTTGCATCTTTTAATATTGCATGCAGTTCATTTAGTGGATGGGCAGAAGCCCAGAGCCACTCCTCTCAGGGGCGTACTTCACCACACAGGGGAGCTCGGGATTGATGGCTCTCCACTCCCTGCAAGCTGCACTAGGCTACGTCTCCCCCACCTCTCCCCCCTAAAATGCTGCAAACATCCTTTCCCTTGGCTGCTAAGTCATCAATCACACTGCCACTTTAATTTATGTGCCACTTCTTGTTTCGGTATCATTTATTTCTGGGCCAGAATTTTGCAAGCTACCACACAGTCTTAGAGGGAGATGTTCCTGCTAGTAGCTAGAAAGAAATTGTAACCCTTCATTCTTAAAAATAAAGGTTTTTTTATTGGTGTCCGGTTCAATGAAGAACCTTTAGCATTCATGTAATTCATCCATCCATGCTTTCCATTGTGCAAACGGTTCCTTAGAGTGGAAAAAAAGTTATGAAATGTTGAAAATATAAAGTTATGAAAGCACACTAGAAAAAGAAAAATAAGAATATGTTTTTTTTTTTACTCTTCCCGAAAACCACCCCACCTCCACCTTTCCAGTATTGAGGCTCATAACAAATACAAATAAATAAAAAATAATACAATTTGTAATTGTAATACAGTTTGGTTGTATTGGCATGTATACATTTTAGAGACTATATACAAACAAATGCACACAAATGAATGAATTAATGAATAGAGTTTAAAAACAATAAATAAATAAAGGTCTTTAAGACCTAAAAAAAGCATAAAGAAGCATAAATAAACAGCCAATTCTACTTCCTTAACTCATAGAATTAGAATCAGAAACAGATACTTAAATTGCAAACCTTTCTCACCACTGTTTTTACTTTTTACTTTTTAAAACTCATTTAGTAAAGCAAAGTAAGGTTATTGGTTTGATTCTCAGTAAGCACAAACTAATAAAATTCATACACTGAATGCACTGCATGAAAAAAATTTAGTCAGAATTCCAATAATTCTTCTCTGTTAGAAATTCCTTCACAAGCCTTTATTTTATACTTTTATGTCCATATTGGAAATAGTGTTTTAAATCTTGCAAGGGTATTAACATTGCATCCACTTGACAGGTTTCTGATTATTTTGTTTCACATTCATGTTCTTTAAACTACAATACTGTATTTTTGGTCAACAAGTGGCCAAAATGTAGCTGTACACTGTTACTAGCCCATTAGTGGAAAAACAGAAAATTTGTATTTAGGCCTACTATTATATATAACTCATAATGAGTTGGGATTTTATTTTTTTCAGCGCTGTTTTCATTCTTCAAACACTAATTGTGTGGATCGGCCAGGGTTCATGCAGGGTCACTGTAATGTAAAGTCAGTGTGGGGTAACGTTTGCTTGCACTTCACTGATTTGGGGGGCATTCCAAGCCTCCCTGTGGGGTAACCTCAGTCTCGTTCCACTGCCGGCAAAGTCACGACCCCGACTCGGACCCTGTTGACTGAACTGCCTCAGTTCCATAAACACACACACAGATATGGCACCTCCTTCTCAGCTCCATGGGTGGCAGAGAACTGAATTTACCCACAGGCAAAACACCAAACTCTTACAACGTAATAAAACGTGACAGCTGTTTTACCTCATTAAAGCTCACCTCAGAGTGAGCAGCGCAAGGCTGCGTTTCTGAAGCTAAAGCTGGTGTTACTAAATGACTTCTTTTCACCAAAATGTAACCCCCATCTACCGAGGTTCACATTATAATATCAGGAATACCCTTCCATTTGGCCGAGTTTGCAGTAAACACCATTGCCTGATACCAGCACTCAGCTCTATTAACTCCACTGACTTCCAAACACAGATGAGAAAGCTGTGGACAGCAGACACTGGAGGCTGTGAGACGGTATGAGTAACAAGGTAGCGTAATTCTAGGTGCTATCGAGATGTAAAACGTGGCTGCTCTAATCTGTAGAAAGGTCGGCCAGTGGCCGCAGGCTGCTCTTTTAGTTTACAGAGTCACAGGCACAATCAGCCTCCATGCCAAAAGAGCCTCGTCGTTAGCTTCTAATCTCCCGTGAGTCAAACCAGATAGTGGACAAAGCCGATTTCTGCACCCTGTTCTCTGGATCCATCTTTGGAGCACGATTCAATTATTTCCTTACTCAGCTGCTGGAATTAAGTTACAAGAGCCTGTAATGCAGTTCCAGAGACTGTTCCTGTCCAGAAAACACCACCAATCATCATGTCACAGCCTGCGAGTTTGTGTTGTAAAATCACTTTGTGAGCAAAGGGTTCATTTCGGAGGCGGAAGAGTGACACCAACTTTTTAGATGCACGCTAAATGAGTGTTTTCTCTTTAAGCTGTATTGATTTTCATGTACGGTACATGGCGCCGCGAAAATGAGTTCTGTCCTGTGGTTTTGTGTTCCCTACCAATCGAATGGAAACTTGAGTAGAGGTACGACCAGGCCGTCTGGTAGACGTTTGACTGAAATGTTTGAAAACCGAGTCGACGAATTTCATGGAAGGACGCAGAGCCCTCGCAAGGACACTGTCACTCTCTCCTGAAGTCCACCACATCTGCTTCTGCTTGATTAGGAAAGGGTAAGGGGTTTGTGTAAACCATAAATACAGAGCCATGATTGAACGGGGAGCGTGGACCACGTCACGGTGGATTAGCAAAAAACAGACTTGCATTACTTTATGCCCCGATTAGCATTGCGAAAAAAAACAACGAGAGGTTGTTTCCTGCAAACACCCGCACACAGCTGTGCAACTGTACAGCTGGATCATCCCCTTATCTGTTTAAAAATTTATCTGTGCAGCTTTTTGCCTTGTAATTCTTTTGCACAGAGTGTCATAATCTCTCATTGCGCTATGTAGATCTTAGCGATAATAAGCTAGCTCAGAGTCCAAGTACTTGTTTGGCTGTGACTCCCACCGAGCATGGGCTTCCTGTCCAGGGGCCTGGGATAGAGAGGCTATGAACTGACGATGACACTGAGCCGGACCGGTCCGCGTTCACCTCCACGCAGCCCATCGTGAAATATAGTCTGTACATAGACAGTCACTCTGAATAATAGGCCTGGTTGCTGTAAATGTCAGCTCTTTAAATCACGTCAGAGCTTGGCGGCCAAGCACAGAATGCTTCATCACTGCTTAAACTACAGACGGCCATTTATTATGTGTATGTTTATAAATCACTAAGGAGACCCCGCGTTTCTCTCGCCCGTAAAAGAGAAAGAGTGAACAGAGAGAGGGAGAGGAATAACATATAGGACGGGGTCTTTGGGGCTGAATGTCAAAGGAAATATGAGCGGGCTGGCTGTGAGAAAGATAACAAGCGCTGCATATTGGACATTGCCGGAGCACCACCTGGTAAAAGTTGATTAAGTGGCCGCCTCCGAGAGACAGCAGTGCGATGGAAGAATCCATTCTCCTCCTCCTAGAACCCCATTCTTTTCTGTTTTCTCCCATTAAAGGACTCATATCAAAAGGAATCAAGTTTTCTTGGCTACAATAAGAATTCTTTCTAAAAATGAATATTAATTTTGTTAATTAAAGTTTTTAGGTTGACTTAGTAATAGTTAATATTTTGACTAGTTAATTTAGATGATACCATTTTTTTTTAGATAATATTTGATGAGTATTAAAAAAAAATGGCTAATGCCTGCCCACATTTTCACTTTATTCAGTGTTCATAGTGAGAAAATAGGGATAAAGTACAATGTACTGTATATTATTATTTCTAAACAACAAAGGAGCTATAAAAGCTAAATGTGTGAAAATCAGCCAGAAGGGATTGTTAATAATATCCTTAATCATTTCAGTCAATCTTGACAGATGTGCATCACATTTCAGCACAGATTCTTTCATGAATCTGTCGCAATGTAACAATTTTTTTTATTTATTTATTTTTTTTCTACAGTATCCCTGAAATTCCCTTTTTTCCAGAGGTCTGCTTTCATCATTTTCTTTGCTCATTTTGGGGACACATCTGCAGATTTCTAGATTTAAGCATGGAAAAGAGCAGTTAAGTGGCTGTTTTAATTAGACATCAAAACTGACCCTATAGAGTTTCTGAATACACATGTCCTGTTTTGGCACAATTCATCAGTGCATGTTATTATGGGTATTTAAAGGGGCATTTATCTTGGTAATATTTCAATATATAACATAACTTGCTTCACCTCTAAAACAATATACATTTTTGGCTGACATGGTTACTGAATAATGTTTTAGTAGCCATTTAATATCTATTTAATCATTCTTTTAGCGTAGCTAATGCACCCTTTCTATAGTAAACACACAGATTTAATGTCGGTTAACTTTACTGTAATAATACCACAATAATAGCAAACAGCAGTGTATTTGAAAAGCAGCATTAACATAGAGATGATTATTTTGTTTTCTCTTTCCGCCAGAATGGAATGAAGTCCCCTACATTTCCCCCCACTGATTATCCCGTTTCACTCTTAAATGTGCCATATCATAGAAATAAAACATGTGTGAATGCCTTCTCATTTGACATAGTTTCTGAATTCATCAAATGTGTCAAAATAGTGGCTGTTTTTAAATCGGCGTCCCAAACAAGACAAACAGATAGTCCCACCCCAGAATCACGTCATTGCTAGAGTCAATGTCGCTCTCTCAGGCCGCTCAAACAAACAGCGTGCACCACAAAGCCACAGTGTTTACAGTCTATGGGGAAGTCACCCTACAAATGACTTAGTTAAACCCTTCCCAGCACATACAATACTAGTATAGAAGAAAGTATTTTAACATCAAAAACGCTTTAAGAATCTATGTTTTTGTAAAAGGATGCCAGCTGCAGACCCTCTGTGACTTCATAGCATTACCACAAATGAATGTATCCGTCTCTGCAATGCCACAGACATCTTAAAGTGCTTATGGTTTCTTTATAGTTATAGCTTTCCATTGCAACGTTTCTCCCTTTCTCCATCTCTTTTTTCGTCTTTTGGTAAGAACTGACTTGTGTGTGTGTTTTTGGTGCACAATTACACCAAACCAAACTTCCTCCATTTCCCTTCAACTCACGCCCCCATTTATTCTCTGCACGAACCGTGTTCTTTGTGCCCTTGGACCGGGGGAAAATAGCTGTCCATTCAGGGGCAGGAAAGATGAAGTACACAAGTGAACACTGTGGCCACCATGTCATGTTTGTAAATGATCCTCTCCGGTCCACCAGGAAAAAATGCTGAGCGGCGCAGAAAGCCAGCGAGATCTGGAGCAGTGATATACAGTCCTCCACGTCTGAGAATTAATACACAGTTTAGTTCTGCAAGCCCAGAGAGTCTGTAATTAATAAAGGGGAAGAGATGTGCCAAGAAACAAGTTTATAATTAATCTCAATGCTAATACATCATGGCTCAACACTTAGCCTGTTTTTTGTAATTTTTATCTCTGCTTTTCGCTACGGGTGGTTCTGTAAATCTGAACCACCTTCGGGAAGCCCACCTTAACCCATGAGCTCCACCCCTGAGAGCTCCTGGGTGAGACTTAATTGAGACGTATCTGTATTGACTGATGCAATCTACAAGTCGCTCATTGAATATGAAAAATTGAGTTTGGAAGGAGGAGGAAAAATCAATCATATGGATCAACATGTACAGGTTACGCCAGCATCTCCCTCCCCTCCCACGGTCTTTATTGGATATCTGCATGAATAATGGACTCCTCACAGACGGCAATTACCACCGCTGCTTCTTTATTAAAGGAGGAAGGATGGCTGCAATATTTGCCAGTCAGGATAGCCGCTGACCAATCAGAGAGCATGCTGAGGTCACCATGGTCACCGCGGTCAGTGTCCTCATTGTGGATGCAGCATTCAAGTTATCCTCTTTTCCGCTGTTCTACACCTTGCTTAGTGTCTTGTGTGACAATTCTTCTAAAACGGGATTTATGGTGAATAATAAAATTCCCTTGAGCTGTAATTGACTGTAATTTCTTACATCAGACATATAAGATCACACAGAACAATAAGTCGGAAAATGGATGCATTTCTTGAATGTCTTGTTTCTTATTATTAACTGTAGCTTTTGCCTCAATATAAACTTGTAATTTGCTGTTTATTTATAGTTAGTAGGGTATAGTTGTTACGTGTAGGTGCTGGGTAGGATTAGTGGATCTAAAATATGATCATGCTTAATAAGACATTAATATGTGCTTTATACATACAAATAAACAGCCAATATGCATGCTAATAAGAAACTAGTTAATAGTGAGAATTGGTCCCTATACTAAAGTATTAAAAAAATGTTTTATGTTATTTCATAAAAATAACATGAATTGTTTTTTTTTGTTTTTTTTATATGTAAAAAAAAAAATGTCAACTGTGTCTGATAAGAAAGTTTAGGGTTGCACTTTATTTTACAGTACGTGCACTAACATGTACTTATAGTGTACTTACAGTGTATTTATCTTAGAAAGTTCTGGTAACACAGGGTAACTACATGGGGTAGGGTTAGGTTTAGGGGTAGGTTCAGGGTTAGTACCTAGTTATTACATAGTTATTGTAATTACTATAATAGGTACATAGTATGTAAATGAGGAACAGGACTGTAACATAAAGTGCTACCAAGTTTAGGATAAACATCTGATAATATCTATTATAAGAATATATTGTCTGTTTAATTTTTAAGGTCAGAGAGAGGGTGAACAATGGGGATAAAACTACATTGTAACAGTTTTTGGTGAAATCAACTGAATTAAAATAAATAATTCAGTAATACAAAAAGTATGAAATGTGTGCTATAAAAAGTCACAGTGCAGTGCTCCGGACAGCAAGCTAACTAAATGTTTGAATTGTCTGGCTAGACTTGTCCTTGAGACTATACCTCACTTTTTTTTCCAACCCTGTGTCTTTCCTCTCATGCTGTCCTCATGGCTAAACTCTAAAGAAAATATCTGCAGTATTTCAGCTTTGGTGAGAATCAGTCATCGGCCCCCACTGATCAATGGGAAAGAAAACAAATCTTGTCCAGAGGAATTTGGCTGTCCGACACCACTGCCTTTAGTGAGTTGCTCGGCTAATCATAAATGTCATAGCGCTGCAGAGGAATAAGTGTGAAATAACTGGTCTGTGACAAGCTAACGGATGGGTCGCGGCAGTCTGCTTGCATGGCCTTGCCCATTTGAACCCTGCACTTCCTGTGTGCACCCCTCTATTACTAATGGCCAAACTATTCCACTTTTATTTGTGTACACAAAAATATAGATAAGTGTGACATACTTGACTGCTGAATCCCATTATGGGCCGCCGGTCCGGCGGCTATGTTTTCTCTTGTGGTGCCACCACACACAAAGTGCCCCGTTTCAGTGTCACGGACAAGCACAGAAAGCACATTGTCTCTCAGTGCTTGGGAAACGTCTGCGTTGGGACATTAATAGCGACAAGTGTAATTTCCCCTCTCTCACTTCCTTCCAGCTGAGCCTTTGGGAAAGTCAGAGGATGTTACTGACTGGGAATGGAGGTTTATCTCAAAGGGACAGGGGTTCATTTACTCTGACAATGGGAAGTCATGATCTGTAATTGATGGGCTTATAGGCTAACATCACCATTATCATTCCTCGTACTTATTTTTGTATCAATTCATGCATGTAATTGAGGAGAGGTGTGTGACGTCTTGTCTAAGCTATCGTACACTAACATTTACAGTAGGTGGCTTATTAGACTGGACTATGCCATGGTCAAATTCAGATTTCATGGAGTATTTAATAATTATTTCGCTTAATCTGCTTGACTGCATTAGGTTTCACCAACAAAAGTCATTCAGAAAAGTCAGTACAGGTATGCATACTGTAGCTCCCCTTGTAAAAGAGTAACACTTTAAACAATAGCAATTACATGACATTTATATTATTGATTTATATTATAATCTTTTATTTGTGTACACAAAAATATAGATAAGTGTGACATACTTGACTGCTGAATCGCATTATGGGCCGCCACTTATTATCAATACAATAAGTGCACTTCTTTTTTTTCACAAGAGATTTGTAAGCTAACAACAGTGCACCAACTGTATGTAAACATAACACATTCCAGTTTTACCTCAAGTACATGAAATGTATTTTCAGAGTAAAGAAGATACTGTTACCATAAAGCTTCTGGTTTCCACAGTGAAACTCATTGTTTAGGAAAGAAAATGACTAAATTACATGTTTTGAGGTTGAGGAGTAATACAATAAGAGGACTGACAGCATGTTATAACATGATAGTGAGATTATGTGCTATACTAAAGAACTGCTGAAGGTTTCTATTGCTACTTGATCAGACAAACACACACACGAACCTTATCAAATGATTAGTTATGTAAATAATAGGTATAAATTATCATTGGATGAGCCACTTCAATTGCTGTTGCTGTTTCTTTAGAGCTTCTTGGGGTTCCAGGAGTTTGTATGTGTAAAATGGGCAAAAAGAAAGTATCCCATCATTTGTTGGTCAGGTAGGTCTGTCTTCCACGGCAAGGATAATGTTATACAGTGTATGTTATACCCTTGATCTAGCCAGGTAGATGAGGGTTTAAATGAGTCTGATAGCCTTTCCTGCACAGATGTAGAGTAAGGCACACCCACCCAAACCCCATAACACACACACACACACACACACACACACACTACGTGCCCTTGCAGTGCTGGTGATCATTACTTTCAGCCTGCTCCCTTGTTAATTACCAAAGCCATTTTGACCTTGGCAACTGTTTAATTTGTTTTTCAAGAGTTGACAATTATTAAGGATTCCAATTCCAATCTACGTGTGTGCTATGTGCGAGAAGTTACTAAAGACAATCCAACTGTAATGGAAGACAATTTAATTTCATAGCTGGAGACAATTATACAAGCTGTATTTAATTAAGAATATGGGTTATATAAGGCAAATAAGATGTCAAAACAATTAAGCACGAGTTGACACATGTCAGCCTATAGCTAATGTCTACAATACCTCACACATTCCCACAGAAATCTTACCTTAGATAATGTGACATTCAATCAGTATCTTTTATGGTAAAACTCAATCAAATATTTCTTATCAAAATATTTTGAAACCATTCATTTTTAGCTAATTGTTTCTATTTCTTGTCCTCCGTTTTAGAAGATGCACTTGAGACAAAGTCCATTTTTAATTAAACTACTTTAGTCTTCGATCACTAATGAAAACTCTTCAACATTATTATTGTATTTTTTTTCTGATTTCCTGTTTAATATAGTCATTTCAGGTGAAACATCTTCAGCTAAGTTAAAAGGAAAACAACTGAGAACTAAATAAAGTCTCCTGAGCGATGAAAGAACAATGACAATTTCATCTGGGTTTTCCAGAACAGATGTTTGTTTTTTACAATTATTATTATTGTTGAAATCAAAGGAGATTATTATCTACCTCGTTCCTTTACAAGATACGCCCCAGACACACAGAGACAAGCTCGGTGGGATTATTTCATTAAGGCGTGTCAGAACCTGAATTTTAAATCAGTGCCTCCACCTCTTGTCTGTCTTAAGGCTAACCCTTTCTCTCTCCATTATCCCCCAGTTAAATCCACAGAGTTAAAGGTCAGGCCAGGCACAGGGGAGTCGCTTCTTGGCAGTGTTGAAGCGTCGTCTTTATGCAAGCTGAACTCAGTGAGGAGCCTCGGGCCCCTGTGCCGCCAAGTGGGCAGCCGCCAGAGAAGGAGGTCACATACATATTCATCAAATCGGACATGCACATGTAAACTTCTTTTAATAGGGTTTGACAGAAGAAGTTGTGCTTGCTGAACGTGTATGCATCTATTTAGATCACACAGTGGGTGACCCACTGACGGTGTGGCCCATCTTAACTCAAGCCAAGTCCCACTTCCTCAAGCACTATTGGAGACTAACTTTTATCAGCTAAAAGGGAATGAAGTCTACGTAACCCTAAATATCGGCACATTCCCACAATACATTACACCAAGGGCAATTAAATAATCCATCCAATCAATTGTCGAACTAAGCGAGGGAACCCTTAAAATAATTCATTTAATTGTACTATAGAGTACCTTAAATCTGAAAAGAATATATATAAAAAGAAAAACTAATGACTAATGATGTCAAATGTTTTCATTTAAAGTACACTGGAATCATGTTTTAATAATAATTTGTCAGGCTTTCAAGAAGTACACTTATTTTTATTTGTTGACTAACATAGTAATGCACATGTAAGTAATTGGTTATAATTTGAAGTGTAGTGTTATTTGATTTAACATTTGAAGTAAATATGCATTGCATCTTCAAATGTGTAATTACAAATACATGGCGTACAAGTTTTAATAGAAACTACTTTAAAGTATCAGTTTACCATAAATGTTTGTAAAACATAAACATTTACAATTTAATAAGTTTAAGAACCTTTTGTTCAATGGAAAGATTCCATGGATAGTAAAGTTTCTACTTTAAGAGAGTAGCTGCCTATGTATTCAGTGTATCGAAGGAAGTTTGCAGTTTTACGTTTTGAAAAAGAGCCAAGGTTTTGCAAATACTTCATTTAGTAGTCTACTTGCTATTACCTCGCGCTGCATTGTGCATGTTGGGACATTCACATTCTGATGTTTTCACCAGTTAATCTGAACGAAGCATTAAATCGGAGAGCCTTCCGCCACCCCCATACAAAAAAAAAAACACTGGAATTATTGTAAAAGCTCTCTGGTAATTGGATCAGATGAGGCAGATAATCAGTGCTGAAGTTTTTTGTTTGTTTTTCCTTGCTGGCCAAGCAGCGCAGTTGTGTTACAGCCTCCTGTTCGGCGTTTCAAAGATGAGGGAAGAAAAAGCCTTTGACGTGACACTCAAAACCCAGAGCATGAGCTGCCAGCATTGACAATGCTAGCGTGCTCGCTGTCTCGCCATCATAAAGCAGTTTGTTGATGGGCTACCTGCCCTAGTCTGTCTGGTGCGGGACCGTAATACAATCCGTCTCATTCAGACAAGAGGAGACTGCCCCCAGGCAGCGTACTATGCCCTTAATCACGACAAAAGCTAAGATGGGACTTAGATAGCACATCAGCCTTCCCTCAGATTGCTAATTATGATATCATTTTTCAGCCACGGAGGCTGGAATGGGGAGTTCTCTGCTGGAAGAAGAGATTCTGAGCTCAGGGGGAGTCTGGGAGAAAAAGTTTACGGTCTCCAGCAGTGTCGTGTGCTGCAAATGATCCCTTCAGCGTAACCTGCATTTGCCACTCGTAGTCGGCAAAAGTCCTTAATCTCCCAAAGAAGCACTCGAGCCCTGACGTATTTTAGCTGCCTTCGCAAGGCTCAGAATCTCCCTGGAAGTAAGTCAGCCTCTGTAACACAAGCACTGAATCGGCCTTTGACAATGTAACCAATGTTGTAATAAGAGGGCCCCCCTGAAAAAATGATTTAATCATTTTTCTCTTTCTCACTTATTTTCCCAGCATGGGAGCTGAGCAGCATTCCAAAACAGTGAGGGAAAGACATTACAGCAGCCATTTCCTGAGAGCAGGGGAGGAAAGCTCTTACAAGGCACTTCTTAATAGGATCGCTGAGCGCTGAGGCCTTAAGCAGACTACTCGTCTCCAAACATCTTCAGGGATAAAATACAACCTTGATTTTAGACGGCATAAAACACCTTTCCCCCCCTTAGCAACAGAAACAGAGACATAGTCAAAAGAGAAAATTGATTTAGATCTGTTTCAAAGGGAAATGTGTCATTTTTTCAACGTTAATATTGCAGCTTTAACAGAAAAATGTAAGATTTGTTTGAGAAAGCTGTTTAGAAACGGGCATTATTTGCTCTTCCATTTGCATTACACAGAAACGGGCTAGCTCACCCAAAACTTACAATTCTGTTTACGCACTCTCATATTGTCCCAAACCAATCAAACCAATTTTTCTGTGGAACTCAAAAGAAGATATTTGGAAAAATGTCTCAGAACTTTTTTGTCCATACAATGGAAGTCAATGGCATCTAATATGGTTTTTGCTCAGTGGACAAAACTAAATTATTTTCTTTTTCCACAGTAGAAGGAACATCAAGTCACGATTAAAACCCATTCAAACCCCATGGACGTGTCTCCAGTGGACATTATTTCCACACTGAATGGAGAGGTTGGACAAGCTTGTGCTGAACCTGTGTTTCTTTGGAAATAAAGATCAGCCTTTGAGGACCAGTAGCGTCTCTATTCTTCTTCAAGCACATATTGTCTACTAATCCTGCCTTCATCAAAAGCTGACATCCACTTGAAATCTTTGATGTAGTGTGTATATATGCCACAAGTGGTCTTCGTGTTACAGTAGATCTCTTTACCCCGTCCCATTACTTACATGTTTGACAGGGCGACTTGCATTAGTCCGGAGCCGGTGTCAGGGTTTGAGTGGCACATTAATAGCAGCCCTTGCAAGAGACTTATTGTATTCAGATGACTGCAGAAACTGAGTACTTATACATTGTAATTATACACCTGATGCTGATGGACGACTCCAGTGTTTAAACAGGAGAAGAATTTCCTTTGTAAATTAACACTGCTCTAATTGCATCGTCCTTAAAATAACTGGGGCGCTGACCCTGGCCGGAAGAATCTGGCAGTGTGAACCTCTTACTGATTTAATCACTTTGCCCTTAATAAGGTCTATTTTTAGATGAAGGGTAAGTGTGTGCATATGGATGGTTTCCCAGATCTATCACTCATAGAGACAGAATGGCTGTATAATACTCTATGGTAATCTTTATGATAATCCTGGTAATCACTTATTACAATGTTATTACCATTTTGAACTATCACTATCATCATTTTTAGGTTACTTTATACACTTTATTCTGTGTCTGTGCTACAGTGTAATTATACATCTAAGTAATAAGTAATATTATTAAACTACTTGTACTTACTATATGGTTAGGGTTAGATTTAGGGTTGCTGGCATGTAATTATGCATCATTTATTGTTATCATAATAATAAGTGCATGTAACATGTGTGATAAGGACACCTTAAAATAAAGTGTTACCCATTTTTATAATGAACTGTGTGAGTCTTTAAGTGTAAATAAGGGATATGACGCATTCTTTGACATAGTAACTGATTTGTTGCTATTTTTATTGGGCAAAGCTGATTTGTGTATTCATTCAGCGTGTCTCATCTCTGTGTCTATCCCGTGCTCATATAACCTGCACGATAATTCCATCAAACATCATTTATGCAAATGTAATTACTGCTGAAACATGATAGCTTGATGCGGGGAATTTATTACTCAGAGGGGTTTGGCTCTAAACATTCAATTAAAATATTACGTTTCGTCAGATTTAATCAAAACATGATAAAATACAAGGGACAACTGGTCTACCAGGAAGGAGACGAGTTTCTCTGAGAGAGTTTTCCAGAGAAGTGGGTTTCTGTGCAATTCTCTGGTCGCATGCCATGTTAACTGGGGTGTGCGCCAGGGGACCGTGCCAGCTTTGGCAAAGGTCGAGACAGATGTACTACAGTGGAAACCGCTGGATTCAGACATACATCAAAAGAAAAGACCTGAGATCAGGTTTCATACTCATTCTGTCCACCTGCGCTTGCTTTCATCTAACAGCTTCAAAGCTGCTTTAATTTTTCTTAACATTCCTCAATGTTGTCACAACACAAGAACTTTTGCAGCTGAGCAACAAACAGCTTTGCGGGCACAGATGTAACTTTAAATTCGTGAGATGTCTCTTCCCAGCCAAATGAAACAAACACAATTAGGCATGCCAACTGGTACAGTAATCAAAGGAGAAGCGCACCATATTTACTTACTACCCTACACACTGTTTCTGGATGTTTAACACGCCAGACTCGATGCTTACAGATGTGTTTCCCAGGCGATAAACCTTTCACTTTGGTAGGTGACGCGTGCTCAGAGGCAGGGGTGCTTGATTCACGTTGTCATATAGGCAGATGTCTCAGAGACAGAGACCTGAGGAGGTGGAGGGCATGAAGACCCCAACCAACCCCCCTGCTAACATTTTACAAGCACCGAGAGGTGAACTGTGCCACCTTTTTAATTACAATAGCTGTTTTTCATGGTATATGCAAAGCAAAGCTTTGTGAGGTGATGAAACAACTGCAGAGTGAGAAGAGAAAAACAATTTATCAAGTTACCCCCTTGTCAAGCGCTCCCATATGTACCTTCCCAGGAGTCACTGCTGCTCGGTGCACACATACTGTAAGTTCAACTTCTGAGAAGTAACAGAACAAAAACATCCATATTCTGCTCTTCAGTGTGCATTTAATCCTTCTTTTTTATGTCATGACTAGGGGTGTAACGATACGCGTATTCGTATTGAACCGTTCGGTACGAGGCTTTCGGTTCGGTACGCGGTACGCACTATGTACCGAACGGTTCATTGGACTAATTAATTATATTTGGAAAAAAGAATTGTGAAATATAATGATATGCATTCAACAAGGTAGCCCAATAACCCAAACGACGTAACAGGCAACGCCCCTGACACCCCCGAAGAAGAAAAAAGCACCAACTTATATGTTTATGTTAGGCTACTCAGTCAGGCGCTCGCTCACTCAGTACGCGCTGAAGGCTCGTTTAAAAAATGGCCAATGCGTTTAAAAGACCAGAAATAGAAAATCCTCCAATAACCAACAGGTCTCGTGTTTGGGTGTACTTTACCAATCGATCGGGGCATCCAAACAAGCACGGAAATCAAAATGGACTAGTACTATACTGTGTCGGAATTTCCTGAGCAGTACGATACAATTAACAGGCCTGCACGTTATTAGATAGAAGAACTGTTATAAATAGAACGTATGCAAGGGCAGTTTTGAAAACTCCACCTACTTTGCTCTTGGTATGGTGCAGCGCAAATCGCGTTGTATCTGAAGGGCAACGCTGAGCCCAGGGTCCAGCACCGCGCATACCGCGTCCTGTGTAAAAGACCCTTTGGCCATTTTCCAACGAGCCTTCAGCGCGTACTGAGTGAGCGAGCGCCTTACTCTGTAGTGGAAAACGCAGGTTTTAAGAACATGCTTAATGTAATTGAGCCCCGTTACAATATTCCTTCACGAGCCTATTTCAGCCAGAGAGTAATTCCTGCTTTGTTCCAAAAAACATAAGCCCTATAGAGAACCAATTGAGTAAAAACACACTCAATATAAAGAGTTATAGAGTTCCATATAAAAGGTTACATCTTTCTATGTGTTCATAACTACTACAACAATATGACATTTTCATTTTTTTTATTTTTTATAAGGAGCTGTTTTTGTTTATACAATATGCTGCTAAGAAAACACCATAGAATATGGGTAAAGAATAGCTCCATCATTGTTCAATGTAAAAAAAAAACAAAAAAAAAAAACATACTTTGTTAGTTTTAATAAATAAATTTTTTTTTAAAAATCAAGGAAATTTATCTGCCAATTTTTCTTTTTGCTGTATCTAAAACGTACCGAACCGTACCGAACCGAACCGTGACACCAGTGAATCGTATCGAACCGAACCGTGAATTTTGTGAACCGTTACACCCCTAGTCATGACCCATGACTAATTATGTGTATTTAAGGTTGAAACCCAATCTCTGTCAAAATTGTGTTATTACTTTGGATTGCGCTATATTGTTTTACTGAGAAAATATCAATATGTTGTGTTGGTTGCACTTTATTTTACAGTACGTGTACTAACATTTACTTATAGTCTACTTACAGTGTATTTATCTAAGAAAGTTCTGGTAATACAAGGTAACTACATGGGGTAGGGTTAGGTTTAGGGGTAGGTTCAAGGTTAGTACCTAGTTATTACGTAGTTATTGTAATTACTATAATAAGTACATAGTATGTACATGAGGAACAGGACTGTAAAATAAAGTGCTACCATGTTGGTATTAGGCTGAGATTAAGACACCAGCAATGTGGTAACTTTATTCTAATTAAAAATATAATTGAACATGCATGAATCAACATGACTCCTTTGGATTATTTAAATAAATGTAATTTTAGGTATAAATACCCCAAACTGCATAGTTTCAGTTAAAAATAACACACATTAAGATTGTGACTTAGTGATGTAATGTATAAATAATTTATATGTTTATAAATTATGGTGAAGTCTTATAGTAGCATGATTCTAATGTGTTTTTGCATTTCTTTTCTTTCTACCAGGGAGATAAGTTATTCTCATTCTTCTTGTAGAAGATAATGAGACACTTTGTCCTAATTTCTTAAAATTCACATTTGAATTGCGTCTCAAAGGACAATTCATCTAAAATGCAAAAACATTCAATGTTTTATGAATACTGTTTCATACTGATTTGCGAGTCATTTAGTAGTTTCTCCTCCTTTGCATTGTGTGTCTAATCCAGGAACATGACCTCATTTCTGTAGCTGTTATTCCCTGTGCTTCTTTGCAGCGTTTTCCACATTTAGAGCGCACCCAAAGCCCAAAGCTCACAGCTGAATGCAAAGGTCTGCGGCATAAAGATGGTGTACGGTGGGTGAATCCCATTAAAATGATGTATTAGAGTATATTTTAGGACATGCTCACTATTTATCGCACTTCTTGCTTTTTTAGGATCAAGTGGTCCGGCCATGGAAAACGAACAAGAGATTGTGGTGTTCAGTTCTAGATAAAATGTGAATATTACCATACTAAATCAACCAAAAATGGGCGGTAGGCCTCTTCTAAAGCCCCGAACAGCAAGGAAAAGCAGTGCTAAATGTAAATAATAAAATGCACCTAATAACATAAATGTGTTCATACCATATAGGACAGTAATAAACTGATCAACCTATCAAAGAGTCAGTAGAAGGCCTATCACTTGATGTGCTTCCAAGCGTTCCAAGCCCAGCCAGCCTCCCACAGAGTAAAAGAGTCGTTTTCTTATTAATGATCATCATTTCCTGTCGGTTGTGTTCCAGTAACCTGAGTGCATCGCAATAACATTGATCTGAAGATCCTTTAACCGAGCACTTGATCCCTGTGCTACTGATAGTCAAACCATGTTTTATTCAGCTCTAATGAACTATTTTCATTTCAGATCATGAAACTATACACTACAGGTGCAGACATTATTCGACCAAAGTAAACCACATTTCTTTATTTAACAACACCAATAAGGTTTAAAAAATATTAAAGCACTAATAGGATATTTTTTTTTTTTTATCTTCCCTTTGTTCTGTATTAACCAGTAAGATTTGATATGTGGTGGGTTTCTTTCTTTCTTTTTTTTCATTTCTTAATTCAGAAATTCAGAAATCTCAATTGTAATTTACAGAATATTCTACTTTATCTGTGATAACCCTGGGTCATTCATGTAAAATGGTACCATTTGTAGCATTAAGTTTAGTAAGTTTAATGCACATTTTTATAGATGCTATTTTAGTTCAGTCTAAGTGTTGAATATTGATAAAACCTTATTTTCTTCCCCCTACTTAATTTTTAAGTACTGCCTTATTTAAATCCTTACAAAATAAGTTAAGAATTTGAATAAACTTAGTAAATCACACATTACAATGAAAATAATGTTACTGACCTATGACTTTTTTAACTATTATTTATTTATATGTATGTTTGTTTATTCATTCAGTCATTCTTTCTTCATTCATTTATTACGCATGTATACATTTGAAATGATTATTGATTTTTTTTTTTTGCATTAATAAAAAAACAAAACAAAAAAAACATTAAAATGATAATAAACGGTCATATTCAAATTGTATTATTTTAAAAGCCAAAGTACTTTTGCATTACATCAGATAATTTCACTAACTTCTGTATCTTGCAAATATACAAATATATCAGTGTTATGTCAGTACAGGGACAAAATAACCTATACAAAATAACCAATACAGGCAATTCAAAAAAACAAAAAAAACAAAGTAACTTACAAATAAAAAATGTCAGCATCTATTTTAATTTCCAGGCCTGTATATTTTATAAAACCAACTTAGTATATAACTTATACAAATATCTGTGGTGTGCATACTTATATTCGTTTCTCAGATATCCAGTGCCAATATTCAGTGAACTGCAGATGCCTCACAGGCTCAATGAGGTTTGACAGCCTGGGACGTTCATCAAAGCAGTGGGGAAGTCTCTGCGCACGTCCTAATTACTCTGCCACCACTAATTAATTTACATCACCTTGCAAGTTATGAAACCTCTTTAGGAAATCCATACCTGAAGCTAAACATGAGGTTCACACTAATATAAGACCACACCATCCTGATCTCACGGCAATTCGTATTCATATTTTACGAGGTGGCTAATTCGTATGCATTCATACATCCTCACTCGGATGAATTCATATGGTTTGTGCTAAATCGTACAATTGGTAGGGATTTGTACGAATGTCCTACATCTAACCCCACCCCTAAACCTATCTGATACTGGGGTCTAGACAAATCATACAAAATCGTACGAGTGAGGTCACACGAATTTGTACAATTAGCCGAATACGTACGAATTGGTCATGAGATAGCGTTGGACTACACACACATACAAAATAACAAAAAATAAAACACAGGTCACAGGCCAATACCCAAGATGCACGTATCTCAGTGCTCAGTTGGTCTGCAGGATGTCCCGGGCGCCAGACAGGCCTACGTGTGTCCGGGAGAGGCGTGGGGTGACTGGGTTGAGAGCAGCAAGGTCCATGTGGTGTTGTGTCAGCAGTGTGGACGCACCAGCTTCCTGTTTTTAGCGAACAGGTTCACAGCACAGCAGGAGAATGTGCACACAATTTCCACCTATCACCTTCTTTCTCACACACACATATCATTAGATGCTACACTTTAAAGTAAACGGAGGCAAAAGGCGTCGACACATTAAATTCGTTTTGGCGGTGCATGTGAAAATGCTCTTTGTGCACTTGCTTCTTGAATAAATGAATGGGTAATTGCACTGCCTAAGTCGTTGTGGAGAGGCTGATGGCAGCATGGCAAAGTCAATGTCGAAATAAGGTCGTTTTCACATACGGTGTCGTTGCCTGCTTTAGTCTGTCTCCGAGATCTGTCCACACCTTTGCAGTCTAAACGCAGGCGTCTTTTTGCGTCGGTGCCAAATCGCTGACAACGCAATTAATCACATCCTAATGAACATCCACCTCCCACCCGCGTTGCGTTGGCGAGCTTAATGAGCTTAAAATACGGAGCACATAAGAAGGATAGTTTTCATTTTCTCTCCTGTAAGCAGCAAAATAAATGATGCTGTGTCCACCGTGTTCTATGAAATTTCTCATGACCTCTTTTCAACAAGCCAAAGCCAGAGCGCCGCGTTATGAGCCAAACAGCACTGGCGAAAGGACGATGATAGAGCCACGGGTTGTTCATCTAGTGATACCCGGCGTGTATGATTCAGTAGTGTGGTGTTAAATACACAGTCCTCCACCTACTGGGACATCCAGTGGCTGCTTCAGGGAGCCTTTATATGGGATCTGGCTCCACTGTTGCCCAGATATGGCCCTGTTGGATGGCAAGGCCATGTAACTCATTGGTGTTTATACCTCTGATGTGGAGATGGTGTTACCTGTGCCGGCACAGTTCACTCCGAAGTGGTGATGACGGCTGGAAAGTAAGGGAGTCACTGAGTTATGCTGAGGTATTAAAGCACCTCCCTCATAAACACTGTGCTCATTTGTTCCTTTGATTCACCCCAAAATGGTTTAGAATGATGTGTGCCTGTCTTTATTGCGTTCCAAACCTGTACGCTAATGTGCAACACATATTTTGAAGAGCAATAGATCAAAATGACCACAGCAGCCTAGATTTAAAAAGGATAAAACACCAGGAAAAAAGGTGGATGTGATACACTATATTGCAAATGTTGCAAGCCATATGATTGATATGCGTGAGGAACAGGCGGAAATGTAAGTTGTTATTTACTGAAAATCGTTCAAGTGTCATTCTGCACATTTAAGCTACTGCATTAAGACGTGAGAACTAATGTTGCCTTCACATGCTTTTGGATATTTCTTGCTTCCCACTTCTGAAGTTTTAATTACGAGTTTGTTTAAGTGCTTTGTTATCGGAAAGAACAGTTTAAGTAATCACACAATGACTTGTATTATTAAATGTGATAAAAGTGGCTGTAAATAAAGCACATGAAGTGAATAAATTAGTCTTCATCGGCTCACCTTTTCACATAATCAATTAGAAACCATAAGAACTTTAATATCTCCCCTTCATTCAAGTGCTTGGTTCCCGCTTGCTCATATCACTCACTCATCAGTCTTCGGGCCAAGTTGGAAATGTTTTCTCAGTGCAGTGACTGTTGAAGTAATCGAATCAATGAATGAGCTGGAAAAAAACAGCATCATAGGATCATATAGACTGGTATATTGGCAAATGTTGAGTCGTAGTGACTTTCCAGCAGTCAGAAGTGAGTTTTAATTGAGCAACTTGTAGATCTTTGCTGCTCGAGCAGTGAACTGTTTCAGACATTTCAGTCCTATTTGATGAACTGGTTCAACTGCTTGAATAAAAAGAACCAGATTCTGACATTACTCCAGGCCGTTTCCTGAGGCTGTGGATTACAGAAAAAAACAAAATTGTTTCTTGCACACACCAATCGTTTCGCTTGTCGTTCGTGGCCTAATGGTTAGAGAGTCGGACTCCCAATCGAAAGGTTGTGAGTTCGAGTCTCTGGCCGGCAGGAATTGTGGGTGGGGGTAGTGCATGTACAGTTCTCTCTCCACCTTCAATACCACGACTTAGGTGCCCTTGAGCAAGGCATTGAACCCCAAATGCTCCCCGGGCGCCGCAGCATAAATGGCTGCCCACTGCTCTGGGTGTGTGTTTACAGTGTGTGTGAGTGTTCACTGCTCTGTGTGTGTGCACTTCGGATGGGTTAAATGCAGAGCACAAATTCTGAGTATGGGTCACCATACTTGGCTAAATGTCACGTCACTTTCACTTTCATACTGTACCATGGTTTAAAGTGACTTGGAGTACTGTGTAAATTCTCTGGTATATGGATATGTTAACAGAAGGTAGGCTATATCAGGTTACTTGGTATTACCATCTGACATCATCTCTGTACTATATTGCTCAGCCATGAGCCCAGATATTTGTTATGTGCAGGGTCACACCTGCAGCGTTCTGATTTGTTAAGTGCTTTTTACATTCTTTCCCATTAAGCTGATGTGAACAGGGCCGCAGGACTGCCAAAAGTTCTCCCTCCTCAAGCCAACAGAGCAAGCGTGCTGTCAGCTTATCTTGTGCTGGACTTCAATTAAAACTCAGGAGGGCTGGCCAGAAATATGCTCTTGAGTCAGGCTAAGAAAAATCTGAGGGGTTGGGGTGGGGGGGGGCAGGTGTAAAGGTATAAGACTTTAACCTCCAGTACCCTTGTGATTTCATTTCGGGGAGATTTTGACAGTGCTGGAGCGATGCAGTGTGCTCGCTGTATATCTAAGCATATCAAACAGAGATGCATGTGGCAGAAATCTTTCATGGAATGGCAGCACAACCCTTGAACCACTACAAAAACAAACGTCCATTACGTCAACTGATATGATGTATATGCAACCTGATTATTTTGTTCTGTAAGGCTGAAGTGGCGCGCCGAGTGTGTAACTCCACTGACGTGAAAAGAAAAGCAAAGTTTACCTCACACACTAGATGGCTTTGAGTAAACTTGGCGGTCTTTAGGCTTGGTTTGTACGACACTACCCCTCTCTTTTCCTCGCAGTATACTCTTTTTATATTCAGTCTCTATTGATTTTAGTTTTTTTTTGTTGTCCTCGATTATTCTCCAAAGATCAGGAAGTGTGCCCTTTTCACAGATCAGGTTTTGTAATTATACACTGGTCATAACCAATTACAAAGCTTTTAAAAGCTTGATAACCTTTCATGTATTTTCTGGTTAAGTTCAGCTTGATCTTGACGCCTGACAATTAAATTGGGCGCTTTCATTAATCTCAAGTTGTCGTCTCTGTTTATGCAGGTTGTGATGATGGGTGGGGGTCGAGTGTGTGTGTGTGTGTGTTTCTTTATAATTGCATCTGCCACCTCAAAGCTAGATGGAAAACCCACGGCATTACCTCACAGTGTCCTTGAGATATTTTTCTGAATGGCTTTGAAATGTTTTTAATGGCAAATCACAGGCACCCAAATTATGCCTCGATGCAGAATAATCGTGATTGTTTTAAGAGCAGATCACTTTGAGTGATATTTCTTGCGAGGTTTTATGTGCATAGCTGGTCTCTCGATATTCCTAATGTGGTAGTGGTGTTGACGTCATTTCTTTTCTTTGCAGTCGCCTTCTTAATGTCTCCTAACTTCAGGTTTTCCTTTAAATTAATTTGATTTTCCACTTTCCGATCATATCTTCTTTCAGCTAAAAATGAGAGCGTACTTCGAAAACGGGAGGGTTTGAGGTGAAAAATCTCTTTGAAAAGAGAAAGTAGATAACTGTGTCTCGGTTGCCACTCTCAAGGGCTCGTGGGTAATTATCAGCTGTCATCATTTGTCAGATCACCAGGTATTTCCTCTATTAATCTTGTCATGTGCCCTCCCACATCTTCTCTTCTTGGATATGTGCTCAAAGTGAGGAATATGGGCCTGACATACTGGCAGTGGCTGAGACGGATCTTCAGCAGTGACCCCCCACCCCCTCGCCCCAGCAGGACGGGGGGGATTCGTCCTGTGCTCCAGGGCTGCTGCATGCTAATTTGACCCATTGTTTCAGGGTGACTGCTTTCCCAGTGCCTCCGAACAAAAGGCCTTTGCGCGGATCTCTGTTCGCCTTGTTTAATATTTACATTTGAATATTAGCCTGGCTCCGGCGCAAAGATATCAAAGCTGCTGCGAAGAAAGGATTTTTGCTTTCTGCTGTTGACGGGAGATTTTGAGAAGGGATTTGTGTCGATGTTTTGAAGTTTGCAATGCTGCACAGATTCTCATTAGTGCCAACAACTAGTTTGGCATGAACGCTGAGATTTATTTGACAATGATTAATTGTAACGTATGAGTTAAAACTCATTATGTGTTTCAAACATTGGTCCTTTTTGTTTATTTATTTATTTAATTTCTGCACTAGTAAAATGTACCTTAGTCAAATACATCATATTAATGATAAACACAAGTTAATCAAACTTTATATACAGCTACATAATTGCTTAGAAATCAACACACTCTTGTTGCGATTCATAACTATTTTAGGTATTTTTGGAAATGCTCTACCAAATCATGCAATGCAAATTTGTAAATTTTTCTGCATTCCTCAAGACATTGCCTTAAGACATTGATACTTTTCCCACCTAAAAATCAGGTGATTTTGAGAAACATTGTTCAAATTGATGTAATCCAATTTGCAAAAATTTTAAATATTCTGTGTTTAGGAAATCTGTTTGTAAAGAAACAGAACAAAAATAACACAATTTACCTTTAACTGACAATTAATTTGTTCAACCCTACCACAAATATTTGCAATACTATATTTTTTATTTAAAGTATTATATTTTGAATTTTTGCAAGTTGGTTTGCATGAATTTTTACATATTTATTTATTTGCAGAAAAATTTGAGAAGAGTTTGAGAAAAATAAGACAAATTTATCTCTTTATATTTCCCCCTTTTTTTTTTTAAGATTGAGCTGCGTAAATACAAACATTTTTTTTTATTATTTTTTTTTTTAATATTATTTATCAAATCAAATCATTGGTTGTTCCTTTACCTGGCTATTTGGAAAGCTTAAAGAAACAAAACAAGACTTTTAAAAAAAGTGCTTAATTTCATTTCTTTTTACAAATAAAATCTAATTGCAATCTACTGAATCCATTCACCTTTTGATTCTGAAAACTGATTTAAATTGCTTCAAATCAATCTTTGTATTCTAATAATGGTTCTTGAGGAGGATGAACCGTGTGCATGGCTGAATGAATCTGACAACAAAGTCTCATCTGAGGTTAGTTACCCACAGCACAGCCCCATGTTAATTAACACAAACTCCATGCATCTGCCGTGCCACGCTGCTGCGGACAGTACAGTGAACCCTATGCCATATGATTGTGGTGAGGCTGGCCGACCAATCACGGATCAGAATTTGTGCGTCTGGCTTCTTTAGGTCAGTGGGGAAGGAAAGGAGACGTCTAGTAATTAGGAGGCATCCACTATAGATACGTCTGCTGTCAGGATGGGTGCGAGAGGGTGGCGCGTGCCGTGGAGAGGAGTGTGTGGAGGCCTTAGTCATTTCTGGAACGCATCCCGAGGAGACAGATTTGTGGTGGGTAGATATGCGGCAATCAGAGATTATTGGTGATTACTATATATATATAATTTTTTCTTGCTTTCTCTCGCATCTGCATAGCCACAGGAGAGCCCTGGAGCTGTGTGTCTGTGGGTTTGGGACATGTCTGAGGAATGGGCCACTTGGTCCCTCACCAACCCGTCTTTTATCTTCCTCTTGAACGAGTGGAGCAAGACCAGACTTGCTGTTTGCATCTGAGGGCGGACAGGGGTCAGAGGTCACTTGTAATGGCTTGTAATGGCAGAACTGTAAGAGAGCACCGAGTGCCGATCCACTTCACTACCCTCCCTGATCTTTATAACCGCTGCCCTTCTCACACATATAACCTGGGCTGGGCGTGCGCTCGCTAATGGAGTGTGTGTGTTGGTCTGTGCTTAATTTAAAAGTCACCATCAAAAGATAACGCAATTTCAAGTATGCATGATCATACGATATTTGCATTTAATTATTATTTGTATTTAGGATCGTTTTTACCCTTCATCCAGCAAACATCTACTAAGCTACTTGTTGTTGTATGATTGCTGCAATTTTACCAATATCCTGACCAAATCAAACTACCAAAGAACCGATTAATGTCAGAAACAGCATAGTACTGCCCCAGCTCTATGAGCTAAAAGCGAGGTACCGCTCCAGGTTCCTTTCATCCCACCGAACACTAAAAACAGTTCAACCCTACATAAGTAGAGTATGTTTAGTGCTGTCAGCATGACGTCTGTGAGCGCACACAATCATGCGTCCTGCTAACGATCTGCGCTTGGCTTTCATCATGACATCCATCATGGCTTCATACAGTGAGGAGCAGTGTGTGTGCGGATGTGTGGCTTGTCGCGGCGCAGCGCTGTGGTGAGTTTTGACCGTTGCTGCCTCTTTCCTCTGTGGCTCGGTGTCAGGAAGCAGCTCTTCATCATGAGGCTAAGGAGAAGAAGACGACTAGAACGCCAGCCGTGAGAAATGTGCTCAGCTCTTCTGCACAGAAACAAATGGCCAACTTCAACATGTAAGCACAGGATCATGTATTTTAAAGTACATGCAGTGATGATGTCATATCAGATGCTTATACTACTTTGATAAACACTGTGATGCATGAATTGGTTTAAATTTCATGATATTATATATATGTGTGTATATATATATAAAAAATAAAAATAAAAAATATAATAAAAAAGAAAAACTTGTTATATGATGAACACAAATATGTTTTGTAAAGAAATTACATAGCAATGATTGCATTTGATGAATGAATAATTAAAAAAATATTTTTTTAATATATATATATATATATATATATATATATATATATATATATATATATATATATATATATATATATATATATATATATAATTTTTTTTTTTTTTTTTTTTTTTTTTTTTTACATGGTAATATAGTAGAAATGTGTTAGTCTAACCTAGCCGTAAGATATTGCTAACTTTGGATATTCTCTTAGCTAACTAAATATGTTTGGAAAGAAAGTACATAGCAATGACTAAATTTAATAAATTGTTCATTCATAAGTTAAATTATTAATAAAAAATATGTTTTAAATGATTAAATGTTAATTATTAAAAAAAACATGGTAGTATGGTAAACATTTGTTAGTGTGACTTAAAGTACTGTAAAATACTGTTCACTCTCGAAATTCTCTTCAATGCTTTTAAACGATAACTTTTACGTTGTTTCTAGACGAAATAACCAATTATTTATAAATAAATGTACAAACAAACAAACAAACAAACAAACAAACAAACATTTATACATTTTATTTAAAATATATAAAAAAAATTATAAATTATCAATGCCCCCCAAAAACATGAGAATATGATAAACATTTAGTTAGTGCAACATAGCTGTAAAATATGTTTTATTAAATGAGAAGAAAATGCTTTAGGCCATTCAGCAGAGGAGCGCTCTTCCCAGCATGCTAGGGGTGGCAGTGGTGTGTTGATCCCAGGGGAGGCGGCTGTGTTTGG